>NC_080634.1:67926801-68133471 GCF_027579445.1 Ammospiza nelsoni
GCCATCCATCCTGTGTGCCAAATGGGAAGGAAGGGCAGTGCAAGAAAATGGAATGCAGCTAAAGGCATACACGTAATACACTTATTGAACAGAAACATCCAAGGCAAAGGGAAACCTTCATTCTGTTATTTCCTAGCTTTTGCATCTCTGAATTTGCATTCTCATTGTTTAGCACTAGTTTTTATAGACAGGGTCATACAGGTTATGAATTTGAAGTTACATACAATGTTTATGAAAGTCAAAGCACTTTTGTTCTTAGAATTATTATTGTTATTATTACCCTCTATTTTAAACCATCAACAGAGAATGACTCAATTGGCACTTGCTGTGGTTTGCCTATATGGACCCTAGAGACTAATGAAGTAAAAAATTATGCATTCTCTTAAGAAACACACCCTTTATGATATTAGTCTGCAGACATTCGAGGTTATTGCTTAAAAATGTGCTACAAAAGTGGCAGCATTTTCTAAAATTTGTGCCTTTCAGTGGAACATTTCAGGAAATTCATAGCTGAGTTAAGCTATTAAAAGGTTCAGATTTCCTACAAGTAGTTAGTGGTGTAAAAAACAATCTCTCTCTCACAGAAAGAGAAATTAACCTTTTAACAACACCCATGCACAGGGTGACACAGATTGCTCATCCATGTGGGAAATCCATACATCTTGTGGTAAATAGAAAAAAAAAAGCTGAGCAGCATGTATTCATGCAAATTACACATGGGTAAACTACATAGTGATCATATTTGAGATGCATGAACTCTCTTGATTGCTAAATATGCTGATGTTTTCATCTAAAAAAAAGAGGTATATTCAGACCAGATTTCACTACTACAGCATGAGTGTCCACAATACAGAATGGAAATTTTGTTAGATTATTTTGATGACTTAACAAAGGGATTTAAATAATTTCAATTTCAAAATCTCATTCAAATTATATTGAAAAGAGAACTTTGACTCTCAGGATTCTCTTCTGGTTTCTGCTACACCAGTATTAATTCTGAGTGCAATTTACACATTACCCTAGGTTTAGTCAAATTATCTGCAATTCACAGAGTTAAAATCAGATCAGTATCTGACTTGTTTTCATTCTGAAATACTATTTTAGCAATTTTAGATTAAAAAAGAAGTCTGATATCTAATGTTGATGAAATATGATGTAGAAAAATTGATGTTGGGTTGGAAATTACCTTTAAATGTGTGTCACGTCCGTCTGCCACAATTCACAGCTCGACAAGCCCCGGGGGTTCACCCCAGCTGCGACGGAAGGCATTTGATGGGCTTGGCATTGGGGACATGTGGCCACGATCGCCTTGGCCTGGTCCTGCGTAAGATGGAATTGCCTGACCAGACCTGGCGCATTTTGATGGAAACGCTGATGGCTGATCTTAGCCTGGCCAAACACATCTGGGAGCGGGCCCACCGTGACAGCAGCCGCAGCCAAAGAATCAGCCCGACGGTTGCCCTCAGCAATGAACCCTGGCAGATCAGTGTGCGATCTTACGTGCATCACAAAGAACTGATGCTCTCGGTGGGAGACTAATTCAACTAGCCTTGAGAGCAAGTTAAATAATTTTTGATTGGAGACCTCCTGCAGAACTGCTGATTCCGCTCTAGATACCACACCAGCTACGTAGGCAGAATCTGTGACCAAATTGAAGGGACCAGGAAACTTCTCAAATGCCCGGAGGACTGCGTCCAGCTCAGCTACTTGTGGAGAAGCCTCCACAATGGCAACATCAGCCTCCCACCGCTGAGTCTGAGGATCCTTCCAAGTCATCACTGACTTGTGGGATGCTCCGGACGCGTCAGTAAATACTGTCAGAGCACCTAGAGGCTTCCTACTCTGAATCCCTTTGATTGATAATTTAAACTCCAAATTAAAAAGTTTATGGGCCGGCCGATCGACTGCAACGCGGCCAGTGTAGCTGTCTAATGCGAATTGCAGCATTTCGTTGGTTTCTAGCAGTTCATTGAAGGTCTTTAATTTAAGTTGGCCCGAAATCAATTGAATTGGAAGATGGATGCATGTAAAATCACAGCCTGCCAGCTCCCTGATCCGAGATCTTGCTTTTCAGATCAGTTCGACTATCAGCTCTTGTGGCCGTGTCATCCTTTTGGACCTATGGTGGCTGAGGAACACCCACTCTATGATTAAGAGGGGCTCACGCAGACCCTGGTCCTTTAGACTCTTGTCCCACTGATGGATCAAGCCGTGAAGATGTGGCAGTTTCCCCAGAATGATGAATTTGAATGGCAGGCCCGGATGGTAGCGGTGGGCCTGCCTGGCCGAAATGATTTTCTGAACCTTCTCCAGGGCTACCTGAGCCTCTGGGGTGAGAGCCCTAGGAGAACTCAGCTCCTCTCCCCCTTTCAACACTGTGTCCCAGCAGAGAGTGAGACCCAGCTCTGCTGTGAGTGGTCAGTAAATCCAAACATTCACCCAAGACCAATCACAGATATACCTGTTGCAATCCACAGCAGCAGATAACCATTGTTTACATTTGTTGCTGAGGCCACAGCTTCTCAGAAGGGAGAAAAATCCTAAACAAAGCATTTTTATGAAAAGATGTCAGTAACAATTACTCATTCAGCATATAGACCTTACTAGAATATATTTCTGATTTATTATATGCTTCTCTTTACTTTTTGCAGCTGTGGCAAATAATCTACACATTATTGGCATTTGCAGTGTGCTGTGACATGAGGTTTAAAATTTGCTTGTTTACTTTTTTCTTCTTCTTAGAGTCTCAATTTTTTAATACCTTTTATACATGTTTTCATTATGTACATAAACTGCATCTTTTATAAGAAGAAAGGAAACACGCCTGAGTCTAAAGTAAATCAGATAATTTTTGTAACTTAATCATATATCTTGTTTTTACAAACATGGAGAATTTTCTTTTGTAAAACTCAATTTTTGTACAAGTTTTAGGGTTCCATCATCTTGAAAAATTTCAAAGAACCCTTTTGAAAATGTTACCAGAACTAATGAATAAATAAATTCTTATTTCAATTTACAAACAACATATATTTATATTTAAGATTCCCAGAGGAGGGTAATTTGAACATTCATTATAGACTTAATATTATACAGAAACTAAACATTTATTAAGATTTAATGAATAAAAAATGCAGAAAATAACCAAAGTTTTATCAACTCTGTGTTACCCAGTGGTTGCCTAACTAAAAAAAAATCCCCCCTTTAAACAGAAACCCATTAAAATTATGTTAATTTCTATTACATTTGAAAAATATTTAAATATTATGAAAATTAAGGCTGTTTAATAAAATGTATGCTAATCTACATTTAAAAGGCACTTTGAGTAGTATACTAAAATCACGTTACTGAAGAAATATTCTTACCTGGGAATTAACCTTTAGTTTTTACACTGTGACTGAAATATTTTTTCAAAGTATGTATTTTTAGGTATTGATCTAACATGCCTATTTGAATTAGTCTGAGTGGAGTACTGCATTTACTCTTTATTAAAACTAAATATAATTTTAAAGTGTTTGGCAGGTGCAAATTTCTGGGTCTGTGCCATACATAGCATATTTCTGCCACTTTGGAGGCAAAGATGCAGAAAAGCCAAGGTGTGTGAGGGCACACACAGGACTAAATTTTATTCAATCTTCTGGTGCCATCTTGTGGGTAGATACGAATTGTCTATTGCATGAAGGAATAAAGCAAAAGTGCACAAAAATTGTGTATTTTGTGTAGTTGAGTTCACACAACAAAAACAGCTTCCATATTGTTTTGTTGCTTTTATTTTCCAACTCGGGTTTTTAAACTATGTCCTCAGAATTTACAACGACCTTAACTGGGCAGTAAACACTACTTTGAAGAGACAGTGCTCCTGAGAATTGTTTTAGTCGGTGTTTCTTTCTGTCCTCTGAAGCAAATGTAGGTCTCCAAGTCATGGTGCGTAGCAGGAATCTGTAAAGTAACCTTCAAGTTATATCCAGCACACCAATTTTAATGCTTTATGACTGTATCCTTTACACAACCTTCAACTTCAGAGAATCAGCAAAATTCCATAATCAGCTATTTCCTATTTTTCCCCCTTATTTACCACTAGGAAAACTTTTGAATAAGCTGCTGCCAAATCAAGTGTTTCTACAATGTTTATAATCTCATACCTTGATTAGCACAGTCTCCTTATCAGTGACCATCTTTCTTCACTTATTTCCTATTCAGCTCTTCTACATTTTTTAGTGGTGCCCAAATTCACACCTACAGGCAAAGAAGGCTGGAGGAGTGAAATGTCTAAACCTAGGTAATACTCTCAGATTCAAATCCAACAATCCAAACAAAACCCCTAACTAACCAATCAACCAAACAAAAACAAACAAACAAACAAACAAACAAAAAAGTTACCAGGAAAACAAAATAAACCAACAAAATCCAGCTAAACAAAAATCTACACCGGTATTTTTTTACAGGAACAGCAGTTCCTCAATAACAAACTGTTAATGAGTTATTGTTTAAAGAACTGGCCTGGAATTTTTGCTGTTGTTTTTTTTTGTTGAAGCTGCGCCAATGTGTTGCCAGCTGTAGTAAGAACTGCGAGATTAGGACAAAGAAAAAAAAAGGTCTCTAATTGCATAGCCTTGCTGACAACGGACTTGTGTAACTGAAGGATCTTATGTTTTAATCTCTGTTTGTGTGGTTTTTCGTGCATTCATCCACTTCATGTTAAATACACATTTTGAAATATGTTTGTAGAGCTCTGGAAGCTGTCCAGAAGTCTGAGCATAATTTTCACTGGGAATTTTCCAGATTACCACATTACAGAATCATATTCTGGGTTTCTTGTACTCTCACTGACTTGATGGATCTCATATTTTTGCCACACTGCCCTAGTGACTCAATTTCAGTAGACGGAGATGAAAGATGCTGGTTTGGAAAGCCTTATGAAGAGCAATGGCTTGAATTCAGCTTTTTCACTTTCTGGGAAAGTGTTCCAGAAATATTTGTCAATCCTTTCACATCTCATGATAAAATGGCTATCATTCTTGGCTGTGTCTTTAAATAAAGATGATTGTGGCTGCTGGTCTGTGTACTAAATTCAGCTACATGTATTTAGTGTATTTAGTCTACACATGTGTCAGTCCCATTTGGACTAAAGCCATAAAATGGCATTTTTATGGTAAGACTCTGAAGGTGAATATTGCATTCGGTCATACAGATTCATTTGCAGGTACTAAGCTGCTGTAAGAATTTTAGAAGACCAAAAAAAAAAAGGAAATCCAACAGACACAGTCAAAGCTTGCCTTGGCTCAGTTTCTAGAGGTGCGCTGGGCATGTTTCTCACTCCAGAAGAGATGCTAGAGTAAAACTACCATAGAAGTAATGTGGACAGTAAAACATTATGAGTGGAAGTTAATTTCAGAGCTCAAATATTTCATATGAGGGAACACGCCTTTCTTAGTCATGCAGTAATGCACATGCCTATTTGAATGGAATAAACATTGATCTAAGACTGTGTTTTAATGAACAACTGTGATAAAATGGTACTTTTGCATTTCCTAGCAACCAAAAAATGAATCTTGGTGACCTTACATAGGCTATATTGTCTTGTCGGAGTATTGTCCTGGAACTGTGTGTGAGCCTTATTTTGCAGTTAGGCATTATGCAGTTAGTGAGTAAGATAGCCAAGCAATGTGGATAATCTAAGGCCCAATTCTCCAGGTCGTTCCTTGCCTTCTTTCATTTAGACTCAAACACATGCATATACACTCTCTTTTATGAGCTGCCCAGACTCAGAAACAGTATCTTTGTGTTCAGACATTGCTGATCTCTGAGAAAAATGTATTCAGTAGCTCTATATGTTTTTTGGAGTAAGTAACGAATATTCACACTGTGAACTGCAGAGTCACTGCCTTGAGCAAAGAAACTTTGGCATTAAGACGAGAACATGATTCTTTTAGCCTATTAATCGTGGCTTCACAAAAACCTTTGAAAGAACGTGTTAGAAAATAAATAATATAACAGATGCATGCCTCTGTTTGCATAGCTTTAATGGGGTGGACTTAATCTATAATAATTTATACCAAATATTTAAAATTTAAGAGCCTAAAATTGTACAAACATCCTGAAAGGATGCTCTGCCTGTTGCACTACTATGGAAAAATTTGGCAAGTGACACAAACTGTATCCCTTTATTTTCAGTGAACAACATGTTGATATTGTACTAGGGGGATGCCTGTAGCCATATTTCCAGAAGTCATCTACCTAACTGTTTTCTTTTGCTCAGAAGATGGTGATCTGCTATTTATCTCTCTTGATCAGCAGTATTTCTAGAGCCTTTAGATGCAGAAGGACCAAATATGGTCCTTGTAACTGGTACGTGTTTTGGCATTTTTGTGCCATGAATTTGCCAACCTTGAAGATAAATTATCCCCTTCAGTTCAATGTAGCATTCACATATATAGTAAAATTCATTAGAGTTCATTTTAGCACACATGGAGTAAATTAAACAATGTTAGGCCATGTTCTCTGGAGCTGGAACCCAGACACTTAGATTGTTGAATCTGATGGCTAATAAATTAATTTCCCCAAGGTGAGTCTGTTTTGCCCATGATAGTAATTGATGAGTGATAGCTCCCTGTCCATAACTCATGAGCCTTCCATCATATTCTTCTTGTCCAGTTGAGGAGGGCAGGGATAGAGTGTCTTGGTGGGGCCTGGCACTCAGCCAGAGTCAACCCACTACAGGCAGTTTTGGTTTTCAGAGACTTAAATACATAGCAAGGAAATCTTGTTGGCTGAAACCAATCTTTTTTGCCTCCCTGAGTACCACTGGATTTACCAGCAGTTAGTTGCTTGTATTCAAGTATATTCAGGCAAACGAACAACAAAAGACAACAAAAATACACTCATAAATCAAAAGGGATTGATTTTATTTGATTTCCTATGGTTTGGCTTTGCGATTTTTAGTATGTTTACTTCATAATATTGATTGTGGTAATGGAACACTTAATATTTCAGCTTTTTTTAAACAATATGAATTCTGTTTATGTGTGAATTTCATTCTTAATAATCAAACTGTGACAAAGTAATACTAATATATAAAAATCTTTAATTTTCAATCCAGCATTACAGGTGTTTAAGTTAATGTCCAATTTCACATTGGTTTTATTGGAATTACATATCCATATTCCTCTGCTGCACACCACAATGAAAGTATTTACAGGTTTGGGTTTAGTTTATTCTGTTCACACTTGGGTGGGCTTTAAAGAAAACTTTAAATATTTGAAGGCAGGCCTGCTCATGACAGGGGAGTTTGAACTAAGGGATCTTTCAGATCCTTCCAACCCAAACCATTCTACAATTGGATGATGAAGATGATTGAAATATTTTCCATTGGCTTAACTATGGGAAGTTCTATTCCACCTGTACTCATTAGGTTTCGTGTGTTATAGTAGTATTCACAGTCCCAATAGTGGAAGTTCCACAATAGTGTTCTTCCATATCTTCCAAAAATTCTTATGATGTCATCCCAGCCACAGTGTTACCTGACAGCATGCTGGTTCCTGTGTCTCTACAGATCTTGCTGTTTGTGACTTTCTAAAAAATTCCTAACAAATATTGTTATCCTCTCAACAGAAAGTTTATGCTTTCTGAGCTAATGTAAGAAAGGAGTTCCTGCATAGTCAAAACCCACTCATAAACGTTCTGAACAATCTTTCCACAGGGACAATGATTTGCACTACACTGGAACTGCAAAATTTAGCATAATGATACTTTCCCAACAAAAATATCATTAGCAAGAGTCAGGATAAAAACAATCATGAAATAGGTCACAGAGATTAAAAGGAATCTGTTTCCTTTTGTCTACATTAATTCTCATCTTCTTAGCCCTTTTGAGGATCTAGTAATTTGCTTTTGCTTTTCTTTGCTGATGTCTATTTCAGGTACAGGCATCTCTGTGTAATTCTAAGCAGACATAAACCCAGACTGAATTCCAGCTAAAGTGATTACTTCCACTTATCAGAACTGTATGACTTGTCAGTAGACAAATCCAGAACCCAAATTCCATGGTGAATAAATGATCAACTCACTTTCCCACAATTATATATTTTTATTGTATATTTTTATATATATATATATATATATATGGAGGACCTTCCACTGTCTGTGTTGTAAATGTTGAATTGATATTTTCCAATATAGGTATCAGCTCGACATGAGCCATCAACCTAATTTCATCTTTCAGACGTCCTCTTTCAGAAGACAGATGAAAGGAAGGTCAGACAATACAATCAAATCCTTCAGTGAAAGTTCATATACTCAGCACTTTGGAAAATAGGATAATTTAAGTTGTTATAAGTTTTAGAAGAT
The DNA here is from genome assembly GCF_027579445.1 of Ammospiza nelsoni. Taxonomy (NCBI): domain Eukaryota; kingdom Metazoa; phylum Chordata; class Aves; order Passeriformes; family Passerellidae; genus Ammospiza; species Ammospiza nelsoni. The sequence goes on from NC_080634.1 coordinate 67,935,145, forward strand.
TTTATATATGTATAAAAATTTTAGAGCACATCACTCCTGTTGCCACCTAAGAAATTTCATTTTAGTAGCAGACCCAATCTATATGTCAAATCCACATGTTCAACTTTAAGCAGCATCCATAGATTAGAAATCCAGCTAGGGCACGTTTCTCTTTTATTTATGCTTTCTCTTATACTTCTTTCCTACCTAAATATGGTGTCTGTCTCTGAATCTCTTTCTTCTGTTTTTCACCTGCTACCATAGATACCAGACAAAATATATCTAATGGCTTTTGAAAATACTAATTTCTAAAATTACATGCTTCTTCACTTATATATCTCTTAATTTTAAAGATGCCTTTCACAAAGTCAGAGAAAGTAGTAAAGGACTGTAATTTTGTCACTTTTTCAAATATGATAGTGTATTTTTGACACTTAGAGGAAAGAATCAACAAAAATAGCAACAGCTGTTTAGCTAGGAATGTTTAAAGTTGTATTAAGTTTCATTTACTAAAACCTTTTTAAAATGTGTGCTCCCCATGTTAAGATATAGTGGTTATCCATTTTAGTAAAATGCCAAAATTAACAATATTATTCTTTATTTCCTAGTCAAACAGGTACATGAACTAACTGTCATCGTAAATGGTTGCTTTCTACAGTATTTCTTTCACAAGATTGTTTGTCTTTATATGGTTGGAAGACTTCCACAAGATCATATTGTCATAACATCTTAGAATATTTCAGAACATGAAGAGGGGTTCTTTCATCACAAAAAATTAAAATAAACTGAAATAATAGGAGAAACTAAAAAAAATCATAATTGTAGGATAGTTATTAATGTGCAGTGATCAGATTTTATTGCATCTAATGTATAAATTTTCTTCTTCTAATATTGCTTGGATACTGTATGATGAGTGCAATATCCAAGCAACTTTAGTGCATTTCATAAAACTATGGTGAGATACAGTACTTGTACACTTTAGGTCCTGAATAATTTTATAATTTGTTCCTTGGTGGCAAATTCCTTTTGAGTTGAATACAAGGCACCAGACAGAGCTCACAGCTCCCTCTCTCAACTTTGCTTAATTCTGTGTATGCCTTAATCAATAGTTGTCTATACTTCTCCTGACTAGAGGTGAATTATCAAATTTATATTTACTACCTGTTTTTAATACTTTTACAATTAAAATACATTTTCTGTTTGCCTCCATGTGTTTATCGATAGGGATTGGCAATTATCAAAACATGTCTGTAACACATCCCAAGTGTGTTCTGTACACTCAGTTTTATTCAGGTTATTTTGTATAATCAAGTATGAATTCAAGCACCAAACCATTTTGAACCATTCTTCTGTCTCACTGAACCAATTACTATGATTTATAGAGGGGAGCAGCTGTGAGTAAGATGATAAGAACAGTACCTTAAAATAATAGAGCAGCTTAGGAGATGTGTCTTTAAATCCCTTCCCCAAAATTAAAAAGATTTTAATTTGGATCTTGCAGGTGCATTTTGTGAGAAATGATTGACACAGTTAAGTGCCTTTTCCATGTCTACATAGCATGGACAATTGAATATTATTTATTTAATTAAGGAAGTTCAACATTGTACAAACTAACGAGGAAGCTAAATCATTTGACCATATACAGTTACTGAATGAGTCAAGAAATTTATTGAGGGTGATTGATGCTGCGGTATTGTCCAAGATTTGAGCTCTAGCTGGATTATTGCAAGTAACTTTTTATCAGCCCATATGAAATCAGGCACATTAAATTCTCAGTCTTATGGTTCATGCAAATAAATAACTTCAAAAGCACTCTGAGACACACCATTTCTCCTCTGAGCCTTCTCCTCGACACCTGAAGGCCTTTTTTTGGATGTAGCCAACTGGGATTTGTAGCTCTAGAATTCTGCAGGGTAAAGGGATAAACATCTGTTAAACTTTGACTTTTGGTGTCTGTCTTTTTGTTTATATTAGGAAAAGATTTTAATTGAAGTATTAACAACCCTTTAAGCCTTTAGACTGTCTTCCAGTGGGAAACAGATGTCATACGTTCCATCTTGCTGTATCCCAGATGGTAGTATGGTGTCCATGTTCAAATATTTTTCTTTTGGGATCTAAGCAACACTAGACTAATATGTGTAATTATATACACGCACACATGTGCCTAATGCCTGCACAAGCAGATATAATCAGCAATTATTCTAGAAAGAATGACAAAGTTTATGTAAAATTTCTGTAGTCAAAAGGCTGTTTGCAGAGCCAGCTCCAGGCTCTGCAGTGATATAGGAAGTGGTGACAGAACAGGTGGTGGATGAGGAAGCCTGAAAGGAATTTACTGAGTCTAAAATGATGATGCTAGAGTGGAGAGAAACACTAGGAAGCAAAAGGAGAAAGTCTTTACTGTAAGAGAAGAATTCACCTGCCACTTCAGTGACAGGAGGTGATTAGAGTGAAAGGGAAGGATTACAAGGAAAAGAAGCTTCAGGCTATCTGAGTGAATGGAAGTACTTTACACCTTTTCTATTCTGGTTGCCCTTTTGTGTAACCTGTGTGTGCACAGACTATTTAAGAAAAATGAAACATGCAGAAAAAAGTATTACAAATTGCTCTCATAGTATAAAATGTTGTGTAGATAAAGACCAAGGTCTGCTTCAGGCTAAATACTGAATGAAAATGCCTGGCTGGAAGGATCATCAGTAAAATATATGTGCAGTCAAACAATCTTTATTGGAAACAGTCTACTTTTACATCCAAAATGTGTATATCCTAAAATTATATTACATCAAATGATCTCCATTGTTCTATTAATACAAAGGAAAAGAAAGAGACTTCCAAGGAACTAAACCCTAAGTATGCAGTATACTAGGAGCAATTAAAAATTAACACCTTGAATTGTACCCACATATATGGAGATAGTGATATCTTAGAAGCCCTGCAGTAATGAGCTAGTTCTGACTACATCTTCTAAGCAAGAAAACAACTTCTTTACCGACTGTATTTTCCTCATCTCTTTCAAAGTAGCAAAAATTTTGTGGACATGCAGTGGGAAAGCCACGAAAATATCGATGTCTGTGTACAAGTTTATATACTTAGTAGTTACTAGAATTTGTGTCAAAGTCACATAAATATAGATCTAAATAAAATCATCAGTCAGCCAGTAGAACTTTCATGCAGCAAATTTCTCTTACCAATAGTGCCAGTGAGGGAAAATATAACCAAGACAAAAACTATTTTTTTTAAACTTTTGCAGCAAAAGAGCATCATTGCTACAGTGTCACAAGCTGTTGAGGCTAAAATAGCAGAGTGTTCTATCATGTATTCTTTCTTTCTCTTTCTTTCTTTCTTTCTTTCTTTCTTTCTTTCTTTCTTTCTTTCTTTCTTTCTTTCTTTCTTTCTTTCTTTCTTTCTTTCTTTCTTTCTTTCTTTCTTTCTTTCTTTCTTTCTTTCTTTCTTTCTTTCTTTCTTTCTTTCTCTCTTTCTCTCTTTCTCTCTTTCTCTCTTTCTCTCTTTCTCTCTTTCTCTCTCTTTCTCTCTTTCTCTCTTTCTCTCTTTCTCTCTTCCTTTCTCAGAAGATAACAAACTACTAGGATTTTTGAAAGGTAAGTGGTAAAACTCTCTCTTACATAGCTTGCACTATGGAAATCTTACAAAATAAAAGGAAATAGTGTATTAATACTGCTTAGACAGGCTCCAGCACTGTAGCCTGAAAAGTCTTTGTTTCAGGGTCCTGGCAAGAGGGCTATTTCTCTACTATATAACAAGGAGTCATAAACTAAACAGAAATTTCTGCTTTTGAAGAAAGATTCTAAGTTTTACAGAACAGCATCTCATCATAAAACAGGAAAAAGGTCTCATCTGGAAATGTAAGTGAAGATTTTCTGACTCTCAGCACTTCTTCACTGATTAACTCCAAGCAGACTATGACAATAGGAAACATTTTTCAGATTACAAACTGCTTTGGAAGCCATTTGGAAACTTGGTGCTCTGTCTATCATTGTACATACTCCTAACATCTGTCTTAGGATGTGGGATTTCATTTGATATATTTCACTAATATGTTTTACCACACGTGTCTTTTAGATCCCTGAGTTCCTTGTTCTTAAAGACAAGTAAACAATTAATCAACAGCATCTTTCTGATACTATTAAGTTCCTTGAGACATAATCTAAGTATCATGCAAAAACCCCAACCCAATCCAATTCAAGCAACAAAAGCCCCCCAAAAACAAACACAATATTCAAACAAAAATCAAACAAGGGGAAAAGTGGAGCAAAGTAAAAAAGCATGTAGAAAGAGGAAAACTAAAGTAGAATAAGAAAGCTGAATCCTCGGTTCCTGACAGAAGTCAAGATTTCCATCATACATCCAGCATAAATACCTGCACTACATAAGTGTACTGATAGAAAAGATAATATCTTACTTTCTTTACCCATCTTTCAAAAAGGTGGAAGAGAGGACCCTGGGAACTACTGACCTGTCAGTCCAGTTCTATAGGAAGATCATTAAACAGATCCTTCTAGAAGCTCTGCTAAGGCACTTGGAGAGCAGGGAGGTGATTTGGGACAGCCAGTGTGCCTTAACCAGGGACAAGTCCTGCAAGTCTGCCCTGACCAACCCAGTGGCCTTCTATGAATGGCTGAGTACATCAGTGGAAGAGGGAAGGATGACAGATGTCATTAATCTGGACTCCTGTAAAGCCTTTGGCAGAGTTGCCCACACCATCCTTCTCGTTTATTGGAGAGACATGAGTTCAGTGTGTGGGCTCTTAGATGAATAAGGAATTGGTTTGACTGTTGCAATCGGACAGAAGTGGTCAATAGCTTAGAAATTTGCAGATGGCATCAAGCTGAGCAGTGTGGTTGATACACCTGAAGAACAAGATGTCACCCACAGAGGCCTGTACGAGCTTGAGAAGTGGGCCCATAGGAATATTTTTAAAACCAAATGAGAACAGCATATGGAAAGAATAAAGTTTTGATATTTGATTGGGGTTTTTTTCTTTCTTTTTCTTTCTTCAAAACTAATGGAAAACCTAATATCTTATAATCCTGAGTCCCCTTTAGATACAAAAATTTTTCAAGAATTCCTAATCGTACTATTAACGTGTTCCTAGATAATGGAACGCTTCTGGTTTGGGTGGCCAAAGTCTAATATTTTTGAAAGAAAATAAATTAAAAACATATAAAGATTGTATAAAGCTACTCTGTGTATAGAGAAGAGTGAATTTAAAAATTAGTTGTTTTCTGATGTTATACCAACAATAACTCAGAGATTGTTAGGCCTCAGCTGAAAGTGCGATAAAATAATATATCTGTGATAAAATAGTTTATTTTCCTTTGTAAAAAAATGTAGCGGAAATTAAAATATGCACCAGTTGCATGTGTAAAACTGGCTTGTTGTCAAAGGGGCTGCTAGATTTGAAAACTTGAAAACACATTGAGAGGATAGAAATATTGAATAAATCTAATCAAGTTTCATTAACTCCTGCTGCTAGAATATTTTTTTTAAAGAAAACTTTTTCACTATCAACACACTCAACCTAAATAAAATGAGGATGCAGAATATATTCTTTTTATTTTCACTAAACTTGAAATAAAACTTGCTGCCACTAGAGATCATTGTTGCTCTTTGCAGAAGAGGCTAGTGCTGTGTTTATTTTCATACAATCAGTCTTGTTCTTCATGGAATGCATTTCATAACATTGAAACAGAAGCACAAGCAGAAGTTACTTCCAGCTCCAGCATTTTTTCTGTAAAATTTAATGTCACTATTACAGCAAATAGAGTGCTAGAACCTTCTGGTCCAATACCAACATTTCACTGATGACTTGAATAACTATAGGTTGGATTGTCCATATCTTAGCCCTTAAAATTATTATCAAGTATTTCCTGTCAATCATATAATTTTTAATGTAATTTAGTCCTTTCAAAAAGCTTCTCCATCACTATTTATGGTTAAAATGAAACAAAATTTCAGAATATTTCTCAAGTTTCATTTACTTTATTTTTATAAAAGTATCTTTCTCCTGCTACCATCTCTTTATTATAAAGTCTGTATCTGCACCTTTTTTTAAAACATTATTATCCATGCTGTAGATATTTACTCTTCTGAATATCTACATAATTTCAGTCTTCTGTTAGGTGGCAATAAAGTGGAAAATGCCTCCCTCTTTTTGCCTCAACTTCTGCTCAAGTGAAACTAAAGAAAGTTATAGAAACAGTATCTGCAAAAGAGACACAGATTAAATCGTGAGTCCACTTTTAAACAGGTAAAGCCAGGACTGAATGACGCTGATATTTCTATATATTGGTACTCAAACATCCTAGAATAAAATGCTGTATCAAACTTGCTTTCTTCTGCAGTATGGCTAGTTGAAGTGTAGCTACCAAGAAGTATCTTTAGGTACATGTCCTCACTATTAAACAGAAGTTGGACAAAATGAAATATGGCAAACTGCCTCTTCTTCTTCCTACAAAAAAATCACAAAGTAATCCCCTCTCTATCTGAGATGTAAAGTTATTTCATGTAATAAATAATAACCCTTCCATTAAAACTGAGGGCTGATGATAAATCACTGAAACCATTATCTGAAAAATAATAACAAAAAAAATCAAACGGAAATTACAAATGATAATTGATCAAAGGGGTAACTATGCATATCAACCAAACAGCTAGATCCTATAGTATATTAAAATAATCCCAAGAGTACCATTGCCAACACTAACTGTACTGACTCCTGAAGTATGAAGGATTTTTAATTTAGGACTCCCTATGGTGATATGTTGTTCATTTTATGATTGTTGATTGCTTTGGTGATGTATTTTGAAACATGGCCCTAATCTTTTGTGATTTTTTTGTCCTCTTGGGACGTATTTTCAATTGTTGTAATATGACACATGTACCATTTAATTGTATCATGTTTTATTTTTGATATTTTGATGTACTCAAGCTTTTCTTAACTTTTTAAAGTATTATTTACATCAGTGCTTGAACATCAAATTGAATATGGAATAAGTAGGAAAGATCATCACTTCACAGGGTCATGCACAACCTCATTGTACCATGCTTAGGTCTGCTCTAAACTGAGTGGCCTAATTACACTTGTAGGACAAAAGGCCCTTAACAGTGTTTTGTATTTCATGTCCATGTTTGTCCATGTCCATAAAGCACTGAGGTTCAGGCCACAAACTCACATTTTCTTCTTATTTTTTTCTCACTTGTTGATAATACTTCAATGAACTCCAGGATCTTTGTTAAACAAGGCTTATGATTATTCTTTATGAGGTATAAAAGCCTTATTACCTACCAAGGTTACCAACAAAATGACAGCATTCTTTTACAAAGTCATTTCAATAAATAATTTATTTTTCCCTCTAAGGAAAAAAAAATTAAAATCCCAGAGAGACAATGTGGCTTCTGTACTGATTGACTGGGCTACTAAATATTTTTAAACATTTTACTTTAATTTGAACTAACTTTGAAGTACATACAAGTCCCCTCTTATGTTTATACAATAGAAGATTTCAACCCTAGATACCACTGGGTGTTTCTCAAACAGAAATGTCAAATTGCTCTGTTAGTCAAGTCAAGGAACTGTGCAAATCCTGAAGATTTTCTGTAAGACTAAATTTCCACTCATGTCTCTCCCATCATTCAAGACAATATTCCCTGATGTACGGGGAGAAACCAGTTTGAAAATTAGTGTGTTTTCAGGTTATGCTAATTCTCCATAAAGAAACAGAAACTTAAAGCATTTTCATGACTCTTAGAGAAAATGAGAAGAAAATATATATGAAAAACAGAAAATAGCACAAAAAAAAAAAAAAAAAACAAACCAGATTTTAATTTCTTACCTTGTCATTTATTAGCATGTCTCAGGGTTACAAATAAATATGCACAGAATGATACATTGAACAAAGACATAAAAGACAATGAAAAGGAGACTCAGAACTTCAAAAGAGATTAGGCTGCTACTATTAATTTAATATTTGTATTTTCATGCCTTTAGTGTGGTTTTAAAAAGACAATAGTTACTGAATGCCAAAATGACATTTGTCATGCCACAGTAGATAGATATCTTTGAAATTCTTTGATCCTTTCTTTAACGTCTTCTTGGATTCCTGAGTCTTTTACCTACAGTTAAGATTCAACAGCAAGGTCTGGTAGAATTTAAGATACCTCTTCACCTTCACACAAACAAACTGTGGTTTAATTTCTTACAAATCACGCTGCAAATCGACTAAAGCCTGCATAATATATTTCATGCTAATAACACTATTCGTGATAGATTAATAAAGCCCACATGCTTGCTTTATTACTTTGTCTTTGCATGGCCCATAAAAACAGTTAAAGCCTATTTATTTTTCTAAATTAACATTGCTGCACTTCTAACATTAGCTAAGACCAAAAATATAGTGAAACACTTTTTTTCCACCATATAAACCAGCTATATATCTCCCAAATTGTTAAGACACCTATTCTGGAGGGACAATAAATATAAAGGAAGTAAAGTACAATATATTTTTAAATATGAATTTTGTTGCAAGTGATTATGACTTTAACAGATGCTACATTGTTTGATGAAACATTTTAGATTCTGAACAAAGAGTCCTTGAAGACTAAGAATGAAAATAATGCCTTACATGTGCAAAATAAATCTGACTTCTCAAGTACAATAGTCATTTACTGCTATCAAGAGTGCCATGTAATGCAGTCATCACAGAGTTCATCAACAGACAATAGATGATGATGATTCCTCTCCCTTGAAAAAGAATTATATTCTCATGTTTTATAGAGATTGGGCCAAATCCTTCAATCCTTAATCCAGGATTTCTCAGACTCTTTTTCATGGTAGTAATCCATGCCAATGAAATACTGTTAGCTCCTTCATTAAGGTGAATAAAGATACAAGTTCTCAGGCAAAGAAGACAACGGGGGCTGAGTAATGAATGAGCATTTTGGCTCATAAGGAATAAAGTTTTTAATATATATTTACTCTATTCACACAGGAATAAATAATATTTATTGCATTGGACTTGAACTTCACAATATCATTTGAAGAGTCTAAAAATTCCTATTAATAATCTGAAAAGAGATCTAGAGTCTGGACATAAATTATTTCATATTTGCAAAATAATTATTTCCTGTGGAAGGAACATTGGTTTTGTTTTTTCCATCAAAATGAAAAGTTCAGACTCTTCTTGTACACATTACTCATTCTCACTTAGCAGTTCAATTTACTTCAAAATGGCAACATCAAAATATGTAGTGTATGTGTTTATGAAAGTATGCAGCAATTAGCCCTTGTAATTGCTATCTGCACTTAATAAAAATGAGAGAATAAATAGCAACTGGTGTAATTTTTGGGGGGTAAAAAAAGAAGCCAAAGGATAGATTTATGAAATGTGGCAATATTTTATTTCACAGCATGCATTTTAATATGTAGAAATAACCTGGAAAATACTTGCCCTATTAACTCTTTGGTGTTATTTGTTTCTAATCTTGAGTCGGCATACTATTTCCTGGTTTTGAGTGTAAGATAAAGCAGAAAACAGCAGTACTGCACCTGTAAGGGTCTGCTATACAAAGTCTGCTAATGGTGGTTTTGAACTATTTTTTCTTATATTTTACTACTAAGAATAAAAATGAAAAAATAAAACTGATTTCTCTTAAGGTAAAAACATTATTTGAAATAAAAATCCCCAAATGGATTTATTGAAGTTGTGATAGACATGATGCACATCTATGAGTAAATTTAACCATGAAACTTACATTCTGGCCGTGTTTACAAATGAGACCTTCTTCAGCAAAAGGCATATTAAAATCTGTAGTATATGAAGTACCTCTTGTGTTAAATTACAATGACTGGTAGAAGGCAAGAGGAAGGTCATTGTAGCTGATAAACATAGTTATGCAAATGTGTTATTGTGAGAAGGCACTGAACAGGGTTAAAAATTGTGCTAAGCAGAAGGTCAATCAGAAATTTCATGGGTCTTTCAGGCCTTGGAATTCATAAAAATGAGGAGGTGAACAAGAAAGAAAATTATGATGAGAGTAAGGGGTGATTTTTTGTTTATTTTTTTTTAATTTACGTCTATTTGATGAATAAAACAATGTTGATCCAATAGAAAAAGAGTCACCACCAATTATTTTTTCATAAGGAAAAAAAAATCTCTTCTATTTTATTAAAATATTTGTAAATTCACAATAGTTTTGAGTTTCTCTGTACCCTCCAAGCGCAGATATCTAAGACTAAGATTCTTCAGGTCTAAATTCCTCAGAAGCCCTCTGATCCAGCATCACAGTGACGAGACCAATTTAATTTGCAGTGCTCAATTTAAGCATTACACTTATACTTAAGGGATTTATTTCTTGGTTTGTGAATAAATTTTATTTCAAAGAAAACAGAGAGCAGAACAAGCCATAGCTGGGATCTACTGAGTTTGCAGGGACATTATCAGGGATTCTGTGTATTTATAACTTTCACTCTTTCACAGGAGATGGTCTGTCATGCTGACGGAGACCAGAGAGAGTAAAAACCATAGTGGATACGTAAACTGATGTTTATTTAAGGACCATCAAAAGTAGTGAACCACCAATATTAGAGCTTCCACTCCACTCGCATACGACACCTGCTCACTTTCTCCTATATTACGCTCTCTAGGTTCAGCTTCAACTTCCCTGTGCCACTCTGGTCTGGGAAAATCAGGAATGAAGTTGTGCCTCTTCACACCATGCTGCTGCTGACAGTGAGCCACCTTGGGGGACATCAGACAAGGCCTCTGACCATTCCCATGTCACCTCCTCCATGTATCTGTCTGACAACTTGGATCTTTGGCTGCTACTCAGACTTTTCCTCCAGCTGTGATTTTCACCTTATTTTTCCCAAGATGCCTCCTGTTTTCCTGTTTCCTGAAACCACTTGCTCTTTTTTTTTTTTCCTCTCCTTTACTTATCCTGAACTTCCATCTCCAGTTTTACCAGCCTAAGTAGTTTAAAAGCAAGAACATAATCTCAGTTGGTGATTCTGTCTTGTGCCTCTTTAATAACTGGAGGAGTCAGGAAGTGATGTTTTTGTGTACTCAAATTCAAATAAGAAAATTCCAGCTAACCTTTACCAGCCTTAACTAGCATGTAACAGGCTTCCTCTTGATTATTCAAAAATTCAGGTTTTGATACTTATCCTTCCCTTTCCCCAAAGCACACACACACCACACACACACACATATACATACACAAAACTACCTGTTGCCTTTCAGTGTTTGCAGCCTAAGTTATTGGTTGTTTTCTGCATAGGAAAGAGTTGGGTCCAGGATGCATTGCAGCTATATTGGTGCAATATAACACAGTCTGAATGTGTATCAGGAACTTGTTTCTGCTGCTGGATCAAGACCCCAGAGATGGAACAGGTGAAGAAGAGTAATTTTGATCTCAAGCCTCTGTAGATGCCAGATCATCATATTTAAGTCAAGGGCAATATACTGAGGTTTTCTCATTTTTACACCTTTTTAAACACTTCATTGTGCTCTAAAATTTCTTAGCAGAGGCTTCTTTCACAGTGCCCACAGAGGTTCAGCAGAATGAGGCAAAGGTTGGTATTCCTTCTGACACACATCTGTGCAGGGCCTGTTGTGAGATTTACAGCTCCAGGAGGCCTGGCATCTGGCAGAATTTAATCTGTACTGTGAGAACAGGAAGAGAAGAGAAGAGAAGAGAAGAGAAGAGAAGAGAAGAGAAGAGAAGAGAAGAGAAGAGAAGAGAAGAGAAGAGAAGAGAAGAGAAGAGAAGAGAAGAGAAGAGAAGAGAAGAGAAGAGAAGAGAAGAGAAGAGAAGAGAAGAGAAGAGAAGAGAAGAGAAGAGAAGAGAAGAGAGAAGCACTAGTCTGAATTCTCCTAACAATCTGATATAGCAAATGAATGATGAGCATGAAGGACATACAAAAGAGTATTTCACCAGCTTAGATGAGATGCACGAGAATGTTATCACTAAGTGCTGTCTTGAATACAAGAGGCACAACAAACAGTGAACAATTACAAAACTGATATATGTAGTTAAAAGATGGAATTTTTTCACTTTTGGAGAGACAATAAAAAGATTAGGATATTTTCATCCGACAGTAAAACATTTTTGACTATAAGTCAATGAGAACGGTTTTGTCCAGTTCTGTGATTTCTCTTACAGTATTTCTACACGACTTTCTCCAATGTATTTTATAAACGGAATTACGCTGACACATAAAACTGGAGGAATGTCTCTGAAACTGTGTAACATGCCCCTGTGATTTGCATTATATCACACTCCATACCTGATATTGGCTATAGGTGGCAGCAGAAGACCAAATCTCATGAGGAATTAGTAAAGAGGGAACCGCGTTTTAAAGAAAGTTATTTGTACACTAAAGATGAATATTCTCTTAATAATACATGAACATTATTTAACAGGAACTATAGAGTCAATAGAATGTGAACAATGACTCCCCCTCTCCAAAAAAAAAAGCCATTGCAGCCATAACTGGTTCTTTTCTTCAATGAAGTGAAAAGCTTGTTCAATTTGCTCAGCGTGGGAGTCTTTGTCATTTTAACCAGACGGCACAATAGATATTGATAAAAATAAAAGTCTTTTAACATAATAGCAATGTAAGACAATACCAACAAAGTCTCTTGTCTGTCAGCAACAGCCATTAAAAATGTATTAAAACGTGCATTCAGCTCTTTATTTCCTAAAAATAAAAAAGGTTGGTAAATGCTTACATGCAAAAAGCCTTCTTATATGGAAAAAAAAGAGAGGCAGGGCGCTCAAGAAGGAGGCCACCACAACCAGGCATGGAAAACAAAAGCAAAGCAAAGGAAAAGGGACCATGAGACAAAAAAAAAAAAAAAAAAAAAAAAAAAAAAAAAAAAAATCATCTCTACTAGAGTTACTAGATTAGGCTAGAGAGAAACATAACTTTAAACAATGCTTTTGTAGGCTTCATACATACGTGAGCAAGATATAACTTAAAGTTTCTTTCTGTCTATAACAACCCTTACTTTTTTCTTTTTTTGTCTACCTTAAATGCTTGTTACTATCTAGAATTTAGAGGTGTTGATCATTAAGAAAACTTATCAGTATTTCAAGTAAATGATGCATCTGTGTAAAACTTGAGCCTTTTAACTGCATAGCAATAAACAAAGGGGAAAAAAAATCCTTCATGAAAGCACAGCCTTGCTCTCACTTACTAACCCTACTAAACTCTTTTGTACATTAGTACAAAGGAGTTTATATACTTATGTACTTTACTTTTTGTACATAAGTAAAGTACACATGATGGATCGCCTAGTAAAAAAAGAATAGCTTTCACTATGTGAGAATGGTGGGGAGAGGAGAGGATCCAGTGCAACCCACGGTAGGATTTTCCAATTAAGCTGCTGAGGAAGGAACTTGTTTTAACAGTGCCTCACAAGGTTCAAAGCATATGTATTTGTGCTGGCTTTGGCTGGGGCACAGTTATTTTTCATAAGTTGTATGGGGCTATGTTTTGAATTTGTGCTGAAAACAGTGTGGGTAATTCAGGGATCTTTTAGCTGTTGCTGAGCAGGGCTTAAACAGAGTCAAGGGTTTTTCTGCCCCTCACCCCACAGCACTAGCAGAGGGCTGGGAGTGCTCAAGAAGCTGGGAGGGGACACAGCCAGGACAGCTGACCCCAGCTGACCTAAGGGATATTCCAGATTTTATGTTGTAATGCTCAGCATATAAAGCAGGGGAAGGAAGGAGGAGGAAGAGAGAGGGGGTTGCTCAAAGTGGCGGTGTTTGTCTTCCAAAGTCACAATCACATGTGACAGAGCCCTTCTCTCCTGGCTGAACCCCTGCCTGCCCATGGGAAGTGGTGAATGAATTCCTTGTCTTACTTTTCTTGTGTGCACACAACTCTTGCTTTGCCTCTTAAACCATCTTTATATCAACTCATGAGTTTTCTCACTTTTATTCTTTCCACTCTCTCTCCGATCCCACTGGTGAGAGAGTGAGCAAGTGGCTGTGTGGGCATTGGTTGCCAGCTGGGGTTGCAGAACAATAACATTAAAACAATTTGCAGATGTGCAGGTTGCAAAATATCAGGGATAGTACTTGCTAAACTCAGTAGTTTGCTCAGCTTTTTCTTCTCTTTCAAAAAAAGTGCTGTAAATCCTGAGAGCCCACTGTCTAATTATACTAGGCATCTTGTATACCTTCTCATTAAAAACTAACCTCCTATTTTAATGACTTGGTTGAAATCCTTTGAAGATCAGACTGCTAGTGACTGAATGCTGTATTCTGAATACCCCTTCATGCTGCCCTCCTTCCTTTATTCCTTTCTGATCTTTGGTAATTTCTTCTCTTTTATTTTTGTTTCTTTTCTTTCTTTATATCATTTTTAGCTGCCTGCTTGATTCTGAGTGAAAAATACGGAGATGCTTTGTTTGAAGGCCACTTCTGCACCCTGGCACACCAGAACAGTCTAAGTGTTTAGGTTGCTTTTAGCTAAGGGGAAAGAGTTTGCTATTTATTTAGCTGAGGCAGTTGTTGAACAGATGTACATCTGACACAGTGCAATATTTACAGTACCATATCTTTAACAAATTGGGCTATATTCATTCCTCAGATAATTCTAACTTGCTTCATTCAAATTACACAAATGATTAATTTGGCCTCTGTATTTCAAACAGTAAACTCTCTCCCAGTTTCATATTTAGAAGGTTTTGCTGATTTGCCATCAATTTCTGGCTAGTATCACTATGGTTTGGACAAGTCTTCCAAAACTTTACTTTTTCAGCTGCTTTACAAACACTTTTAATGTCCTTTTTCATGTTCTCCACAAGGATTTTAGTTAGAACTTATACTGCAATTGCAAGTGTTTTCTTTCTGTACTTTCTGGGTTTTTTTGTTGGTTGTTTTTTTTAAATCACAGAATCACAGAACCATCCAGACTGGAAGAAATTTTCCAGATCATTTTGTTCAATGGAAATGTTCATATCAAGAGATATAGAATACTATCTTCATTCCACATAAAAACCTATGGGATTTCTTCCAAATAAGGAGCTAGAATTCTAACACTGACATAAAGAATAAAAATTCTGTTTCTCTCAGAGGTGGAGGGGAACTTATGATTTTTTTTTTTTTTTTTTTTGCTTTTTGTCATCATAAATCAAAATATAGGCTTTACATGGAGTTTTTTTGTACAAAACCAAATATTTTGATAATATTTTGGAAATAGCATTTACATAAGTGGGGAAGTATAATTAATATGCAAGCTATTTCATTTCCAAAATGTGCACACATAATAATTTCTGCGTTACTTAGCAGACGTTATATACCATGCTGTAAGCTTACTCATTTATTCGAGTCAAAGTGACATGTTATATACCCAGAGAAAAACATACATGAATCTTCTTTATTTCCACATTGTAAAGATGAAAATGTAACTTGCCAAGAAAAAACCAAAGTTTAAAATTCATTACAAATTATCCTGGAAATTATATTTTGTTTATTTTGACAGGTGCAGAGAAAATTCATGAAATATTTCATCTCCACATTGAACATAATGGGAAAAAAGGACATTATTTTGATACATAGTTTTACTAACAAGTTTCAAGATGAAATATTGCCTATCATAGAAAATACACCTATTCACAAGAAAAAAAGAATCATACAAAAATTGCTAGCTTTAATAAAAGCTGGGACTTACTGATTAAATAACATTTTATATTCAAGAGATTCTCTAACATAAAGTCCTTTATTGAAAAGGTCTGATGGGCTGAAAAAGAAGTTTTATTTATTTTATAGGTGCTTGCTTTAAGCACAATTCCCTCATGCCTAGAATAAACCTGGAGTTAGAAAAGCATGAGTGGAGCTCTTACTGAAACAACTCTGCATCAAAACACAAATAACTTTCTATTAGCCATGTCACTAGGTTAAAGAATAGATAGGCAGAATCCAAGCAATTATCAGGGAAACATTGGAACATTATTCAAAACAACCCTGACCTTGATAACTTGTTTAAAGATCTTCTGATGGCTTATGGAAGAAGCCCAACTCAGACAAAAGTGTACTCTTAAAGTGCATTGTTCGGCACTGTAGACCCTCAGTGGCACAGCTACTTGATGGCAATTACTTTTGTGATGTCTGTGACCATGTAATTCAACCCCCAAATGTGTTTTATTTTATCACTCTGTTAGAAGAAACAGAAATATCCTCTCCTACCTAATGAAAAGTAACATGCACTACAAAGAATGTTTCAGTTGCTTATCCAACCAAATGTCCTTGTACTCCATTTAGTGTGTGGATCAGACCACAAAAATTATGACAAAACAAATGTATAAAGAATCCACTTTTCATTTGTGGAAGTGATGAAGCTTCTCAGCAAGCTGAATGCACTAACTGTGAGAGAGATTGTAATCTGAGGTATTCAGCATACGAAGCTTCTTAATTCAACAGCAAATGTGTTCGTGAGCTTCGGAAGCGACTTAACACCTCTCAGGGGCAAGGACTCATCCTTGTCAAGTGAAGAACTTTGTAATGGAGCAAAGAGGATCTTCAATCACAGTTTCTTGTGACTTTATGCAGCAAAGACAGAATACAGACAATTTATGCCGTTTAAGGATTATTAATAAAGTCATATTCTTTCATACTTCAGATTTCTTTAGTGCAATGCATTGAAAAAGTAAACAACAATTGTGAGATTTAGCAGTGAAACCCACATACAGGGCAGAAATATTTAAATAGTGCTCAGCCTGGAGAAAAGAAGGCTCTGGGGACACCTTAGAACACCTTCCAGTGTCTAAAGAGGCCCTACAAGACAGCCTGAGAGGGACTTTTAATGAAGCCATGCAGTGACAGAACAAGGATGAATGGCTTTAAACTGAAAGACAGCAGGTTGAGATTAGATATTAGGAAGAATTATTTATGGTGAGGGTAGTGAGACACTGAAACAAGTTGCCTAGAGAAGTGCATGGCTCATTCCTGGAGGTTTTAAATGTCAGGTTGGATGGGAAACTTGGAAGTGCAAGGTGTCCCTGCCTATGGCAGAGACATTGGAACTAAATGATCTTTAAGGTCCAGCCAATACAAATAAATCTAAAATTTTTATGATAGTTCTTCTAGGCAAATATCTTGTAATGATAACTGGAGAGAAGGTTTAGAGACACAACTTGCATTTTCTGACAGTGTGGTTTCTCTTTCTTCTAATCTTTTCTACATTTTTTTCTACTCTAGAGAGAAATGCTCTGATTTCCAGACTCCCAAAGTAAGGAAAAGCTTCAATATTTTTTTTGATATCTTCTTTTTCTTGAATATGAGAAACTTCTCTTTTCTCTGGATTGCTGTAAGATCCTAGCATTTCTGTAATTCACTCAATGGTTGTATTGACAATGACCTAAATTTTCAAAGCCGAATGTAAATAGGAACATTCATATGACACATATTAAATTGTCTTCATCTCAGCAATAAAGACACACTGTTGAGTTCTGAATATTTAAATCTATAGTCACAACATTTTAAGTTAGATTTACATTGTGAATTGCAGAACTTTATATAATTAGTGATGCTTATGGTTCCCTCACAATGTGGAGTAGGTTGAGTATCACATCTGCTGTGAAAGTATGACCCATTAACCCATTGGTTTCTCTGTGCCCACCAACCTATTCACTTCATTGTAGAAGTCTATCAGGTTGATTGAACGCGATTGTCCTTTTCTAAACCCATGCTGACTACCCCCTGCTTTTCTTTCTTGTATTTGTATGCTTTCCAGAAAGATATTCCCAATCATTTTCCCAGGGACAGTGGTGATTACACTTGCCTGTAATCCTGAACTTTCTTTTCACCACCAAAGTCAAGAGTAACACTGTCTCCCTTCCAGTCTTCTGGAATCTCGCCTGTTTATTGTAAGTATTCCAAGATAGTTGAGAGGAACCTTACATTAGTCTCTTCTCATGGGATTCGTGGATGTTATCCATACAGGCCCATGGGATTGTGTATGTCTAGTTTTTTCAAGGGTTCCCTATCTAGTCAATGGGATTACGCCTACCCACAGAGGCTGTGTGCCTTCCTGCAAACTTGTGTTTGACCTGAGGGGCCTCAGATGTATACAGCAGGGTTTTTTTTGTTTTGTTGGGTTGTTTTGTTTGTTTGTTTGTTTCATTATTTTTTTCATTGGGTTATTTATTTGTTTATGTTAGTGGGATTTTTGGGGTTTTTGGGGGTTTTTTGTGTGGTTTTTGGTGGTTTTTTTTGTTGTTGTTGTTGGAGGGTATTTTGTTGTCATTGTGTTGTTTTGTTTTGGGGGTTTTGTTTGTTTTAATGTGTTCATGTGGGTTAGTAATCCTTTCTGCACACCTCCAGAGCTTTGCAGTGGCTCCCTATGCAGCCCAGATGCTTTGGGAGCTTCTTCAGTATGGCCAAAGTGTCCCAGTGTGCCACTCTACACATCTTTTTAAAGTATGCCAATCTCTACACATCCTTTTAAAAAACTTTAAAAGTAGAAATCTCTAAAGTTATCTTTAGTGTTGTTTTGAATACCATGTACATATTTGAGAGCCTTTGGCATCCTATTTCTGTTGACTACAGCTTTCTACGAGCACCTCAAATATGTAGCTAAGGTGGCGCTCTGCTGTGACTTGAAAATCCTCCTCAGACTCAGTAAATTTCAGAATTGAATGCTGAATATGACTGTATTCTTTACTTCTGTGTTTATGACTTGTTAAAACACACTTAAATATCCATGATTCATATGATTCTCTTTGTCAAAAAATCCATGTCTACTCCACACAATTGGCACTTTTTTTGCTGCTTAGAACTTATAAATTTTTAATTACCTGAAAATTTCTGCATTTATTATTTGTAATTATTATATTTATTTCTTGATATGCCAGGACCAGGAAGAGAGACTCCACATAAACTACACTAAGAACAGACCTTTATGACACTCCAAAATGAACATCTGTCACCAATTATTTACCATTTACTTTTCTTTTTGTGTGATTACATAGAATGAGAAAATGAATTTGCGTCACTCTTATTTTCTAATAGCTTGACATGTGGAATACACTCATATGATTTTGTGTACTGTAGCAACAGTTATCCTTAATAACTAAAATTCTATTTTCATAAAAATTCACTAAGTTTGAAAACAAATTAATTGTATGACAGTAGATCACTTCTCTGTAACAAGTTGCATGAAAATATTAAAAAGTGCTTTTGTTTCAAGCACTGCATTCACAAGAATTGCATTTTTTAAAATTTATAATTGCTGATTCCTCTACCATATTTACTCTATTGAGAAAGAATCTTAGAATGTAGGAGATTAATTATTTATTGTATAATCATTGTCATCAGGCAAACAGGTTTTGCAGCAGAAATTTGGCAACTTTCTCTTAACTAGAATAAAATCTGAAATAGTAAAAAAATGAAGTGAAATAGTTATTTTATACTGTCATACATGAGGATACATATCTAAACACACAAAAGACAAAAGAAGCTTTTACTTCTGATGAAAATAGAGGTCAATATTAAGCCATAAAATTGGACAGAGCCTGGATTTTGGTGAAATTTGAATCTGGCACTCAGTTTTTCATCAACAAAATACTTTACTGGGTTATATTAAGAATTCATATATTAACAGATGTAAAGTCAATAAATGTTCTGACTTTGATTAGTCACCAGAGTTCCTCTAAGAACTTCCTTCTTCTCAGGTTACATAAAATATAAGATTCTGGAGAGATCTTTCTTGCTCGTTTGTTTGCTTGCTCTGAAAAAAAAAAAAAAAAAAAAAAAAAGAGATTTACAAATGTTTTTATTGCTTTTTCCTATGAGTGCAGTGATGCTATAACAGGCATAAACCCTAATAAACACAGATGTATTAGGGGAAAAAAATTTAAATTTTCTCTCTACTTGAGACAAAAATAGAAAGAATCAAATCACAAGGGATTGTTTTTTTTTTTTTCCTTTGCCTCAAAGGCTGCTAGCACCAGTGAGCTGGCACAGCTCTGTATCACCAGTTCTGCCTTGACACACACCAGTCAGGTTCCTGGTCTCCTTGCTGCTGGAGCTCGCAAACCTGCAGAGAATGGTGAAGGGACAGTGACAACCTTGTGGATGTGACATTCTCAGAGGCAGTGTTTGTATGGGAGGTAGCCTACCTCCTATGAATTTCCCTTTTTATGCACCTGTCAGGCCATACCCAGACTTGGAATAACCTTAGGATACATAATGCTCATAAATCTTTCTCCTAAGTGGAGTTTTAAGAAAAGCTGCATAAACAGTATGATTCTGGTGATAAAGTGATACTTGCATCTCTCTCAATAAATAAATAAGACCACAGTCCCTTCCTCTGGCCAAGGAAACTTGAAACTCTATCAGTATTTCTTCTAAAGAGACCAGATGGCTTGTTGCTAACTGATATGAATGAGTCCCTCCCTCAAGGTATGGACATGCTGACTCCATGGGATTTCTAATTACATTTGAAAAAAAGGTAATCATAATTTCTTTCCCTTGTTTCAAGTTACTTTCTGATTAAGTGCATAGGAAAAGTACTAAATTAGAACAAAATGTTTAGATCTAACCAATAGCTGACTTTGGAAGAACAGTGTGAGAGCAAAATCACTTAATTCTGGTACAGACCAAACTAATCTTTGTATCATTAGCATATAAAAATAATTGAACTATGGGTATCTGCTTTTAAAGGAGATCTTAGACATACTTCTAGAATTATTTTTAACGTTTATTTTCTATGATTTATCTGAATTTTAATAAATACACAGAAGGTGGATTTTACCTACGCGTCTGAAGTGGTGTGATTAAGTTCCCGAAGCACACATAGTGAGAACCATCTGAAATGACACACGACATCTGAAGTGTTGTGCACGCATCTGGTATTTAACACACAGGATCTGTGGGAAACTTGTGTGCTTCTGGTGAGGAACTGCAAGTCAGGTTAGATACCCTCAGTTATCTCACACTTCACTGGATATCTCTGTTCAAGCAACTGATTTCTGTGCTGAACTTCAAGAAATATAAATCTCATCCCTATTTATTTTTATGGCATCAGGATGTTATTTCCAGTTTGTGAGAGCTTCTTGTTGTTTATAACTACATTGGAAGAATACTGTCTATATATTGGCAGTAAGGGAGCAATTAAGAATGAACTGTAAAATAAAAAATCAAGGAGTGATACCAGAAACTGAGTCCAGATTTCAGTCAGTATTGCCAAATAACCTGACCAAAGGTAGATGTCAATTTGGAGCTGATTTTTGGACGATGATCTTTATAGAACAACCTAAAGTATGTGTCAAGTGTCATTGAAATAATGTTTAGACCTTTGCATTGGATGACAGAAGACTGTGGGAACAGCATAGGACTACACAGGGTCCTTTCCTGTGATTTCAAATGTCAATTCCTGCTGAAAAGTGAGCAATTGTATCAAGTCTTTTCTGTGCAGAAAACACAACGAAACAAAACAAAACAAAACAAAACAAAACATAAAAACCCAAAACAGAACAACAAAAAAAGAGGGAAGGCAGCCTTTTGAAAAGGATATTTATCTCTCTCGAACATATTTTTTGAGAAGATAAATTGTTCTTAGGAGGACCCACACCAAGACCTGGTACTTGGTTTTGAGTAATTGTTGTGGCACTTTAACTGGAGTACTTGTGAACTAAGGAAATTACCTTGAGATGGGTGATGCCAGTTGCCTCACAAAGAGAATAATTGTAAGTCATTTAGAAAACACTTAACCCTTCATACAAAACCAAAACAAGTGCCAACTAAAAAGGAGACATGAAACATTTAGTTTTAAAAAGTCTTTCATTCTGAAACTGTTGAGCATTTAAATAGTTTTTTTGTTATATGAGACAAAGGGAAATAATGAAAACTGTATTCCTAAAATGAAAGAGAAGTGTTTTATGAGGAAAAATTTACCAAGCAATATGTTTTTTATTAGAAAGTAAAGGAAACATGGAAACATTGAAATAGTATAGCATGTTCGAGACAAATTATGCTGAAATTTTGATACATTAATCGAGAAAAAAATTGTAGGAATCTGAAATAAAAATGAGAACAGAATCAGTAGATCAGATTAAGACTAAGATTGCCAATGAATATGCCTTAATAGTCAGTTCAAAATTAATTTGAAGCTGGCATTAGATACAACATGAGAGAGACAGTAATGCTGGAAGTGTTGGGTGAAATTTATTAGTTTTATTACTGTGCTGTACTTGTGAAAATCCTCAAAGATATACTTGTTACCTGTTTCCTTACAGTCATATGATTATTTCAAAATTCTGTGAAAAACAGGTAAGCCTCTGAAAACTGAAAAACAACCATCAAACAAATTTTATAATTATTGAATTAAGGCATTGGTAAGGTACATTTTTCTTTCCTTTTTTTTTTTTTTTTTTGCAAAATAAAATTTAATTTTAAATTTTAAATGCCTTTTAAGAAGAAATATGATAAACTTCAGAATATTAAACACTTGAGGATGAAATAGATAAAATTTTTGGTAAGAAATTCTGCCAGGTGTTGGGTTGCAAAAATTATATTTAAAAGTGTTCCTGTTGATTTGAGCTGAAAGAATATTTTTCCTCTTCTGAATTCCCATTAATGGAATGAATAAAATTAATAATAACCAAATAACTAAAATAAAAGCTTACAATATGTAACTGTGTGAACAAAATCAATTTATTGATGGATTAAAATTTGATTTAGCTGTACTTCCAGAAAAAAAAAAAAGTGCATATATTGGGAAGAAAACACTTAGGAAAATATTGATGCACCAGTTCACAAGAGTTGAAAGTACTCAGTTTGTCCCATTTGAAAATGCTCTTCAGAGCATGCAAGTGCACGGCACTAGTTTTCACTAAGGACATGAGAAAGATGTTCGCTGTGGGTTTTAGCCACTTTTAAACTCTATTTTGAAATACATTCTCTAAAAATTTAACAAACCTACACATGTGTAATCAGCTGCTCAAGGAGATAAGAACGGGGTAATATCAGGTCTTATTCCTGTGTTACTAAAATAAAGAAGCTGGGGTTTTTAAGAGACAAGTTAATAGTTGCTGGTTTATAGTGACTCAGAGACAATTCTGCAGTTTTGGACTCAATATGCATTAAGACAAGCAGTGGTTCAGCAGGAGACATACAAAATTGAATAGACATAAAGCAATTGTCTAGCCTTAAATATATTATATAAGTAAAATGAAGAAGGTTTTGTGCTGACTGCACATATGATTTGACTTGATGAAATTGTCTAGTAACATGTACAAGAGATGAGGTTTATTTATCAGGAGCACTGGCATTAAAATATCTGAATTTGTCTACACATTCAAAGAAATATCCCATATTGATTGCATCAATGAATGATGGACTTCAACTTGCATGTCTTTTAACTCTGTACAAAGCCACTGAAATCAGTAAGAATATTCCCATTAACTTTTGCAAGCTTTTGATACAGCCTAAGCATTTCTAACGTGATTGTGCTTATTTGAAGGGCTTGCAAGATCTGTACTCAGAAGACACAGAAAAATAATAAATAAAAAATAAGCAGTAATTAAGCAATAATGAGGGAGCATGATCCCACAGAAAAGTCTTTTATTCTGTATGGATCTCATGGTTTCACAGTAAATATGAAATATAGTCCATGCCATTTAACACTGAATAGCTACCATATAGTAAATGCAAAGGATCTAGTCGGTCTTTTAAATTAGTTCAAGTTTCACAAAAGGTACATTACTTATCCAAGCTTTTGAATCTGGCAGAAGATTGCTTATACACCTTGTAAAAAAGACTTTTCCAAATATTTTGGTCTCCTTTGAACGCTTTTGAATTTGAGGGGGTATTTCTGTTTTGCAGCCAAAATTATTTGTTTATAAAATGTATAAACCATCAAAAAGAAAATTATTAAATTCTTGTATACAGTTCCAAGGCGGGTGTCCTAACTACTAAAATAAGAATCATGCCCTAACTACTGTGGGAATCATTTTTCCTGAGAGAGCAATAGAGCTTCAACAATGTGTAGTAAGTGCCCACCATGATTCATGTATCCTCATCCATAACTCCTGCGCTGTGTTTGTAGGTAGGACACTCTCCTGTGCTGTTGGAAATATTGGTTTAAAATCCCATGGGCCAAGAGCTCCGTTTCTCACTTTATGAGAACTCTATAACTTATCACCAGCCTAAACTCATTTTACTTCTCTCTCCCCTCTCCCTCTCTTTGTTTCCACTCATCCACCCCTTTTTCTGTTCAGGATGGGGAGTGAGAGAGCAGATGGATAGGCTTCTGACAGCCAACCAAGAACAAACCACCACAGTTTACAAACTTATCTTCATCAAAAATCATGTTCAAAACATGATTTTTCCAATATCTGCAGCTGACCAACCATAGAAACAGTTTATTAATACAAATATCAAAACAAAACTAACTCTCAAAACCTTCTGGAGATTTGTAGAATAGCTTGGATTGGAAAGAACCTTGAAGATCATCTAGTTCCAACACCACTGCCGAGGGCAGGGGCACCTTCCACTTGACAGGAGTTACTCAAAGACCCATCCCTTGAACACTTCCAGGAATGAGGTGTCCACAATTTTTTAGGCAACCTGTTCCAGTGTACACAGTACAAAATTTCATCCTCGTAACAAACCTAAATCTATTCTCTTTCAGTTTTGAGCCATTCTCCTTGTCCTGTCACTACATGCCCTTGAAAAAGTCCCTTTCCAGCCTGTTATTAGCTGCTATAAGGTCTCCCTGGAGCCTTCTCCTCTTCAGGCTGAACAGCCCCAACTCTCTCAGACTGTCAAAGATTGAAAAGGGAAAATAAATAAGAAAAAATAAATTTGGAGACAGCTCGTTAACTGTTAATATATCATTGATAAAAACAATGATCAATGAGCTAATCTAGGAAATAATGAAGTTATTTTCTGGCAATCTACTTTTACCCCACTGATGTAACTTTTGAAGCACAAGTTTAAAATTCAATGAAACAATTGGAGAAGGCGAATAGACAGGACGGGTTTAATCTTAGAAACTGTAGCCATCTGAATGGCTGCTAGTGTAAGAGATTTGGCTACTTTAATTCTAAATAGAAGAAGAAAGACAGATCTTTCCAGAAGGTGGCTCAGTTCAGCCTAAAATGAGTCTGTAACTGGATAAAAAACCTGATGGGGGTCCTGTCTGATTTACCCTGCCTTTTACCCAGGAGAATCAAGAAACTATCAATTATTTTGTACTAACTCAAAGTATTTTTAAAATCAATTTGTATCTTCATATCCAAGTTCTCTGTGGTATATTTCTTATAGACTTCTGTCATTCTTGTTTACATCAATATTTTTCCATTTTTTATATATGCTCTTATTGAGTTTAGATTTTTTTAAATTACTGTTTAGCTTTTGTTTCTTTCAACAGTATTTGAGGTTTGAGGGTTGGGTTTTGCTTGTTGTGGTTTGGTTTGGTTTGTTTTTTGGTTTTTTTGATAGCTTAGTTAAATTAATCTGATATTTATTTTGAGTTCAAGCACAGATTCAAAAACCCTAAATTTAGTATTTTCAATGTATCATTCTACATGCAATCTACATTTCCAAGCTTCATTTTACTTAGGAAAGATTTGACAAGTAATACCTTGGAAATAAATACCTTTCTGAAGCTAAAAGTTGAGTGTGACAACCTAGCTCTTCTGTTTTGGATGGTATTATATATGTATGTTCAGGCAAATAGATTGGATTTCCTTCTAATAAGTAGATACCTACTCTGTAAACCACTACATTTAGATACTGAAATATGAGGCTTTATAAAGTAAAAGAATTTATACCCAGATGTCAGACTGTCCATTCATCTCCAGAGTATTTCAGAAGAAAATACAACAGCGAGTGGATACTGCTGCATTTATAGGGTAGCCTTACACACAATTCCTGGTAACAATAGAATTCCAAGTCTATATCTGTTTACACCCATAAAGTAAATAAAACACCTGGCCCAAAATCCAACCACATAAAAAATTGTAATATTAGGTGACAAGAAATAATGCCCATATTTACCTTCAAACAACACATAATTTCTCCTTTTCCAAGAGAGCAGGCTTTGTGAGAATTAAAAGGCAATGGATGTTGCAAATTTTGAGTTGTTGACATAATTCCATGCCATGTTTTCCTATGGCAAAAATGGCCCAGTTGGAAAACAATTGACAAAGTGTTAAAGAGAGGGTCACAATAATATTGGAGAAATGAAGGAAAGAGAAAAATGAGAAGAGAATGACCTAAGCCTATCTCAATTCTCCATTACTGATTTTGACTATTTAAGAGCACATGCTCTTAATGGGTCTTACCCTATATATGACACCAAGATGCAGAGGAGGGGATGTAAGGAGATTTTGGCATTTTTTTTTAATTACATAAATTAGAGAAATTGTATTAAAGGAAAAACATGCAATTCAGTAAGTAAAATTGCAAAGTTCTCTTAGACAAAAAATTACTGCACAAATAGAAGGTAAATGAAAGTATTGCTAGGTATTACTTCAGCAGAAAAAAATTCTGGAAGTTCCATGAATGAAAAGCTAAATGAGGCTACCCAGTATTCCATGAATACATGATACCCAGCTCTGCTTGGGAATAGAACAGCTTCTCATCCATGTTGACTGACTGTGTATGTTCCTTATAAAGCTTTGTGGGCAAACCTACAGATCCCTAAGGGTTTTCAGCATTACATGTAGCATGTGTTAGGAGAGGGAGAATCCTATGACTCTGTCTCTTCTGCTCTTGTGGAAGGCAATAGCACTCAGAAGAAAAGAGAAGTTGATTCCCCAACACAGATACTCCAGAGTTTTTCACAGAAAGATCAGATATGCTCTGCCACATGCCAGACAGGTTGTGCAAAAGGCTTGGTGGTATATTTGGGTGCCACTGTGTGTTAGAAGTAACCAAAAATTCAGACTGCTCTCAGGTAAACTTTCTTAGCTATGATGAAAATTCAGCCAGTTAGACCAATTTTATGATCCAGAAAGGTGATTGTCTTTGTAATTAACTTTCTGACTATGACAGCATTTTTACTTATGTGGCTATTGTTTCAAGAGCAACCTATTTCACAAATTCTCAATAATCAGTCTGGTTACCTTTCTAGAAATATAAAATAAATACAAATAAAATACTAAAGTAAATATATAAATAAAAAAAATACTAGTACTGCAGAAGTAATTATGACTCTAACTTATTTACATCCTGATTTATTGTTCCCTAGGACACTATAAATTCTGAAAATTCAGTCTATTCAAACTTTTCTCACATTTAATTTTAGTATAGCTGAGCAGCTGTCATTTTACATGGTTATTTTACAACCAGCATTTGCTGTCTATACCTATGCATGTTTAGCTGGTAAATATCTGTTATGTTTCAACTTCAGTTTTCTGCCTTTTTGTATATGAAGACATTTTCATTATCAAAGAAATACAAAACAACAGAGTCTTGTTATGTACATCAGACGTGTGTAATTTTCCATAACCATAAATAAGAGCTTGAATAACCTTGATCTTCTATTCTGTCATATTGTTTTTAAGCTGATGTAACACCATTGACATCAATGGACTTACCCCAGTATGAAATTGGTGTAATGGAGTGGAAAATCATTGCCGAAATCTCTAAGGGGATATTCAAACTTCCCTTTACTGTAAGCTGTGTATTAGACTGGAAGATCCATAGTTTTTATTTTCATGTTTTGATGTGTATCTCAAATGATAAAGAACTGTAAAACAGTCCAAATGAGAAGTTATTCATAACCTTTTTTTAATTAAGCATGAAATATTTGATTTTTAAATTGTCATTTTTACTGTGTGTTTAACTATCTACTCAATGTCACAATTAATTTTAACTTTGGAGAAAAATATGATGTGCAGCAATTTAATTTGATACTATACACTACCAAAGTCAACATAATTTGTTGAAATGTAAATGAAATGAGTTGTTTTTTCTTTTCAAACTAAATGACATATGAAAAAAGAACTCCATTTGGGACTACCTTTTTACAAAGCTACTTAGCAGACGAGATCAAGGTTTTGTAAGCCTGAGTGTTCATCTAAGTATTAGTCACAGTTACCTTCTAAATTAATAACTGTATACAGATCTTTGTATTCTTCAACTCTTTTTCCTGAGAGAAACCAGATTAAACTGTCTTGATTTTCTTTCCCTAATTACAAGATCAACATGTAAATATCAAGTGGAAAATAAGGATATTATGTGTCTATCTGGTTTCACACTTGATTTCCTATGAATTTCTGTTAGAAGAGGATGGAAATATGAACCACAAACCACTTTGCTGATCTTTTTTTTAAAGCAGAGCAACACACATGGCTTCATTTTTCTTTCACATCTGCAAAAAGTGAATCTAGCTTTCAAAGCAAAAACAATAATTGAGCAGAATTATATTAGTGGCAAGTGTAGATAAAAATGTGGTTTTTGACCACCTTGTGAAAGTTTATTTCAGTTAGGAAGGGCTTTGTCAAATCACTTGTATATCATTTATTTTATTCTTCATCACTTTGTATTGTAAAAAGGCAAGATCCTGTTTTTTTTGCTATCAGTGAATAAAACATTTCCTGAATACTTTAACTTCCTTAACAAGGCAAATTTTTATTACCTTTTTTTTCTTCTGTGAGCATTCTTTTTCACACAGAATGTACCCTTTATAATCTTGATTGCTTTAATTAACAAATTTTTTACTGTGTTTCCCAAGCACGGGATTTTCCAGCTAGTACTGAGAAAATTCTCTCTTGAGCAAAAGATGTAGTCAAAAGAAAGAAAACTGTGCCAAACCAAAAATTCTTTTGTATAATGTCATACAGAAAAATGAATCTGAAAAAGTTCCACAGACAACATTAGTGGTTTTGTTGATATTTTTTTTCACATGATAGGGGGCATTTTGCATATCCTAAATAAGGCAGGTTGAGTTCCCAGTCTGTTTTGCTTTGTCATGCCATTTTCCCCTGGGAAATGTGCTATCACATCAGAATTATCTATTCATTTTTAGTCGCACTTTTATGTTTGCTTCATGGAGAGGGGTGAGTATGTAATGGGCAAGGCAGCAGAAAGCAGTGTTAACAAGGTCCTAATTTGCCTTCTCAGCATCATAAATGACTCTGAGGAAAGGTTCCTGCTACAGCTCTGCAGAGAATTATGGCAATTTACTCTTTGCCAGCCGTTTATACTGATGTATCTCTGTTGATTTTGCTTTCAGATAGTTTATGGCTCATATTCAAACTGGATATTTTCTATTCTTCCAGCTTGCTTCCAGAGCAACCCAAAGTCAGATTTCAATAGAGATTGCGGTCCTATGTATAAACTGCACTGATCTGGGATCATCCTGCTCCTAATCGTCTGTGCATCTGAAAACCTCAGTAATTTCAGCTGGCATTCTTGTTGCCTAGAGATTTCGGCCTGGATCCTAATTAACCATTTCAATTTAGGTTTTGTCTCTGATTTTGATTATGAATATCTGGAAGAGAAAGGCTTGTTTTCTCCAGATACATTTTTTATTTTATCTTCACATTCTCTGAATTTAATTCTCTTCCTCATTAATCTTTATTTAATGACCATTTTCTTTTGTAAATAGCTACAGAATATCTTTATTAAATTAAAATTATATTATTAGTTGTCTTTCAATTCTTAATTTTCATCACTTGTGAGTGCAAAAATCAGTCATAAAAATGTATCTATTCATAAGTCCTTAAATAGAGTTATCTTTGAGTTTTCAGCTATGTGCTTATAAAATGATAGATCTATTGTCAACTACTTCTTGAATTTATAGGTAGGATGAAGAGTTTAAAGTGATTTTTGAACATGTGTGTCTAGCTGTCATAACATTAGTGTTTATTTACTCTCCTTGCAAGATTCCGTATTTATCTGTTGGTTTAAATTTATTTTGATCAATATAACAAAACTGTCCTGAAAAATGGTCTATTGCTTGGTTGAGACAAACTAATGCTGTTCTGAATGGTTCCAGCAGCAAGGAGCAGTAAAAGAATGCCTCATTTCTCAATGAATTGTAGTCTGCAAGTGCTGGCCCAATCCTGCATGCCTTTGATAGTTAAATACACAATCCCTTCTCATTTGGGCTGTGCAGAAGTGACAATTTTTATCACCTGGTTTCTTCTCACTACCCACTAGCTGGCAGTCATCCTGCAGCTTTCCACTAACTCACTTTGTTCATGTGAGTGTTCCCTTGCATAGTGAGGGCAAAATCAGTTGCACTGGTACAAATTTCTGAACTAAACTGCCCAATCCAGACTGCAAAAAACAGAGAATGCTCTCACACAGTGGTGGTAGCAAAAGTGTGTGGAACTACCTCAAGCCAGGGACTGCTGATGTGCAGCTACTGGGGATGCAATTACTTTTCCACAATTGTACTCAGGTTCACACCGGTCAAAGCTTGTTTTGATATCAATAATCTTTCTAAATTAGTCTAATCTTAATCAGAAAAAATCTAGAATTCCCCATCAGCTGTATTGCCCTGTACAAGGACTAATTGATTTCAGCTGGACAATTTATAAACACAGACATCTTCTTACACAGTTGAGCAAGAGCTGGCACAACTGAGCTTTAACAGATGTCTGAGTTTAAAGATGATGAGCTTAGTTTTTACCTTGTCTTGGAATGGCACCAAAATAAGAACTTAGATTGGAAATAAATCCGACCTCAGAACAAATATGGTAAAATGTTATTTTTATTTTGTTATGATTCTTATCCTTGGATTTCTTTTCATAGAATGTTTGAGATTCTATTTTAGAGATTATTATTATCAAGGTGTAAGTGTTTACTAAAAAAAGAAATATTGCTAACTTTTGAAGCTGTCATTAGCTGATTATAAATGAGTAATTTTCTAAAGGAGTTGATTCAAATGTATTTTTAGAGGATTCTGTGATATCAAAAAATGCATAATAAGGAGAAAAACCTAAAAACTGACAGAGGTCATAGTTACATAAAGAAGAATTGAAAAATGGAAGAATATAAGAATGAAAGAGCCACATGCAATCATAGAGGAGACAGATACATCAGTGCAAAGTCGTCACAGTTCAGCTCAGGATCAAGCTGGCTGCAGGACTCTTCATACATATCTGACGCGTTGAGGTTAAAAAAAGTATCTGAGCATTACAATGGCTTGATAATAGAATCAGGTTTGAGTAAATAGATTTGATAAACACTTAAAACTCCGGGCTTGATTACATTAATTGACAATTATTAACAATTTCCTTTTTTGTTGTTGTTGTTGTTTTCTAATTTACATTAGATAGGATAGAGCTTTAAAAAGATTTAATTCTTTATTTAATTTTATTAGTGGAATTTGAAAAGAATGGCTGCTTATAAGAAAGACTTTGATTCTATATTCTGACTTAATATTATAATACATCATTGAACATTTAAAGATCAGGATTATCCTGGCAGATTTCAGGATACCAAATTTTGCTTACTAAAATTCTTAACCTAGAAGTCTAAAAGTGCTTTTGTAGTATGATGAATGTAATATGAAAATACAGTAAAAAATGAATAAAGCAATTGAAAATATTTCTTCTGCAAATGTAAGATAGTGTCATGTCAGCACAAGATACCAGCTAATGTACATTACAGCTCTGAAATTTGAAGTTCTCACAATGGGAAGAAATGCATCAGTTTACATATTTAAAAGGATTTTATTATTGTTTCTGCTGATCTGGGAACTCAAAAAATATTGTTTAAGGTTATAAATGTCTTTATTAAAATTACAATTTCAGTCTAATTTATTTTAACAAGAATTGTAATGTATTCTGCCCTTTGATCTCTTAGCTTGAAATGCTGCCTGTTATTCCATTATTCCACCATCCATTTGCAGATAACAATACATCAGAACCTTTTTCTTGCTGCAGAAACAATGCCCTTTATTTGAGAAAGGACATTGTTTTGACAGATAAAGTAGGCATTTGATAAATTGGAACAGGTTCTGAATTATTTTGAGGGGAATATGTGCTACATCTGTCTGCTGATTTTCCACTGAAGCAGTGCTTAACTTTCTTGTCTGTTTGTGATTTATTGAGCTGCAGAAAAGGTTAGGAAAATTTCATGGCTCTTCTCTTATAATTTGTAAGTGAATCAAAAAGCATTTGTTACTGTTTATGATGCTCAAAAGACAGTATTATCCCAAAACATTTATACACAACAAAGACTGTAGTGACAACAAAGGTAAACAAAATAATTATCTTCTAAATTATTAATAATACAAATAGAACACTGAAAACAAATCCAGCTGTTGAAATGCATGGAATGTTAATAAAGATTTGGGTGTCTATTCTACCACACTTTTAGAAGAAATAATTAACTTCTCATAAGCTAATGTAAAATGCTGGCCACAGGGAAGTCAAGATATCTATATTACTCAGCATTTAGATCTGAATTTAATTGCTGGAATGGACACTATGTTTTTTTGTTTGTGCCATCCTATGGGATCCTATCTAATCTGCAAATAGAAAGGCTGCTACATAGAGTTGGTTGTCTTTAATAAAATACAGCTTCAATAACCTACACCAACCATGCCTATATTTAGATAACCAAACAAAGAGGAAATCCATCTTAAAACAATTGATCCTAAAATTCAGTTGTTTCAATGTAGGTGTTCGCCTATGAGCCAAGTTTTTAAGCCCTCATTATATTTAGCAGAGAGATTATTCATATGTCCAGAGTAATCTCATGACCACTGTAAGCCTAAGAGTTCCAACAGTTCCAACAGTCATCTGAACACTGCTGTCTAGTGTTATTTGAAACTTTTTAGGATTTCAGATACATCTGTATTTAAAAAGGCAGGGGGGGAAAATAAAAAGGGGGGAAATTCACTCTGTTCTGAACCAAGAGTCAGCAGTCCCAGCCCAGGTGGAATCATGTAGGATATCTCAGACAATGCTGTACGCTTGCCCTGTCAGCCCTGTGCACATGCTTTTGAAAACTGCTTGGTTTGAAGATGGCATGAGATGCCTCTGCAGAGTGTGCAGCTGAATGAAACACCATTAATTGCTATGAAAAAAAATCAAAGTGAGTGCCAGTTGACCAAGCATATGTTCAGTAACATTTCACATACCTTTTATCCTGTTTGACATCCAGCTTCTGCTTCAGAAGAACACGCATCTCCCATAGGTCCTTTTTCATCTCTACACTTCTTACATAAATTTCTTACTTTCTTAGGGCACTAGATGCCTAACTGTGCAGCCAAATTCAATTCCTGTAGAGGATAAAGTGGCTCTCCTCAGGGACAACTTATCCCACATAGTTAAGTATATTTTTTAGTTTGGCATTGGTATGTCTTTGGAGTAGAGAAAAAGCCTACCTGCTAATTATCTGCCTTACTGATGACTGAAGATGGAGGGAACCAGTAATTTTACAATTTAATTTGTCTGAAAGTAAAGTCGGTGCTTTGTATTTCTCTATTATTTTTACTTCAGTCTTCTTATATTAGATGATACACAGTTACATCACAATGAATACTAGACATATACTAAAACAGAAGATGAGATGTCTCTGAAGAGAATCCTTTTCATTCACTGAAACACAGCTGCTGCATATGGCCTTTCTTTTGACATTTAACACTCAAAATTTGAACTTGCTCACTTGGTTTCTTCTTCTATGCCTTTCCTGCTGTGGATTTAATTCTCATGCTGTATAAAGAAAAGAATTATTCATTCATATCTTATACTGGGAAAACATATGTGGAGTTATGTTTATTGGTGGATGTAAATTCAGTAGTTATTATCCTTCTGGGATTTAGTTTTGCTACCAGTTTGTTTTCCTATTTGAGAATGATTGCAAACAACTGGCAAAGTGACTTGATGCACCTCACAGATTTAAGATATAGAGTTACTTTTTAAGTGCTTATCCCCTTTTCATTCATTAACAATTATTTATTTATTGTTTGAAATTAAAAAGAAGTGTATTCAGTAGCTCCCAATCATGACAGCTGCTACAGAACAGATACGATACATTGGCAAACTCTAATCAGTAGAAACAGAAAAATATTTCTAAAGTTTCATGGCATCCAACTGTCCCCAAGCAACCAAAATTGCATCATCAAAAATAAGAATGTGCAGGGCCATTAAATCTCTTGTAATTAAAAAAAAAAAAAAGTACAATTCTGTAATTCAAAATTGTCCATTTTATTTTTTCTTTTTTTTTTCTTTTCTTGTTTCTGAGTAAGGCTACCCAATGGCAATTGCTTTACAACATATTGGCCAGTTCTTCTTGTATGAAAATGAGTTGCTTTGATATTGATAAAAAAGGAAATTAGGAATGGATGAGGCAGGGAAACATATAAACATTCTTACCAATGACAGACATGTATAAAGAAGATTCTTCTTTTTTAAATTAGAGGAGAGGAATACAATTTGATATTAATCAGGCTAAAAGAAGTAATAGAAATGACCAACAGTAAAGGACTTTGTTTACAGGACAGTTTTGGTAGCAGGAGGGATGCAAGTGCGGCTCCTGTAAGATCAGCAGCTGTAGCAGCCTCAGAGCCCATTTGAGTTGGCTCTGAGATGATCCCACTGCTGCACAAAGCTGAGCTGTTCAGCAATGCTGCTGGATCCTCTATGATATCATATTCATGAAAGAATAAAAAATACACAGCATCTGTGAGTGAGAGGACCAAGAAAATGTGACAAGAACAGCCCTGTAGGCACCAAAGTGAAAGAAGAAGAAGGGGAGAAGGTACCCAGGCAGTGGATCAGGTTCCCCTGCAGTTCATGGAAGACCATAACAGACCAAGTATCCCCACTGCAGCCTATAGAGAGCCATTCTAGCTCTCTGGCAAGCCAGGAAATCTGGCAGCCAGGCAATTTTACCCACTACAGATTCTCAAATCAAAAGGAAATTTCTCCGTCTTGAATAATCATTCAAAGAGGTTGTCAATGTTTTTCTGCACGTGTGGGTACAATTATCAAGAGAAGCATTTACTGCATGTTCTGAAACACAGAAAGATAAATTAGACAAAAAAAATCCAACAAACTGTGTTGCATTCCAGGAATATATTTAAATCAAACGCATACAATATGTACAGTAATATGTTGTGTATGAATTTATTTAAAGTATATTCTGGGTGGTAGACTTAAAGTTGATATTATATAGGCACAACAATAACAATTCTGACTTGTCAAAACTATTTGTAACATTTGTGCCCTTAGCTCTCTGTGACCAGACATTGAGCAAGAGAGGTTGGAAAAAAATCCCTAACTAAAAAACTACCCAAGACATCTTGAACAACAAAACACCACATAAAAAAAAGAAACCCTACTTTACTTCCATTCTTCAGATATTCCAGTTCACAGTCTCTTTCACCAATATAGGCAATAAGGCATAATAGCAAAATTATTATTTTCAGTTTGAAAATAGGCAGGCTGTTCCAGTAGAGCTGTGGATGACTATGGCACAGGCACCTTTTTCTGCTGTTTGCAAGCTGTACTGATGTTTGCTCAGACTGCCTGCTCACATTGCTCTGCATTGCCCTGCTCAATGTGTACTGAAATAGAGAAGGTCAAATCTTGTTTTTACTTTCAGTGATCTCTGTGTTTAATCTACAGCCAATTGGTATTGAGGTGGCTTATTTATTGTTTAAAATCTTTATGTCTCCTTGTGTTTTAACAAACATCCTAGGAAGGCTGCTGAATGAATAATAAAGGAGTTGTATTCAAAGGCAGGGGGACATTCATGAGGAAGCAAGGGACTGTAGAGCTGGAAATGCAGTGTTATGGCTAGGGCTGGAATGGCATTTTCATTCGAAGC
The DNA here is from genome assembly GCF_027579445.1 of Ammospiza nelsoni. Taxonomy (NCBI): domain Eukaryota; kingdom Metazoa; phylum Chordata; class Aves; order Passeriformes; family Passerellidae; genus Ammospiza; species Ammospiza nelsoni. Next base: position 67,970,896 of record NC_080634.1, read on the forward strand.
AGCATTTTCCAAATGCTTTTCATCTCACTACCTGTCAGGAGGATATTTCTCATGCTTTTTCTTTCCCCTCAACACAGTGTTTTGGAAAGACTGGTAAAATTCCATTGCGCTATCTTTGAGAATTTAATATTGAAAATGTATTTGCACTACCTAGGGAATTATTTAGAGTCCTCTCACACTCTTATATAATTCAGTATGTTTTATTTAGAATACTGTAAAGACTAAACCAGTCAGCTTTTAATGAGTTTGATACTAGGAGAAATACACACAATAACCCAGACTGATTTTTAAGGGTTCAGAATAATTTCCCATGTCTTTCTTGCTTAGTTTTACTTTTGAGAAGACATATCTTTAATTAAAAAAAAAAAAAAAAGATTAAAAAACTATATTTCACCTCCTTAAGGATCTCTTATCTGCTTGCATATCACTGTACGGTTTATATAGGAGAATGTCTAACATGGCATCAAATAGTAATGAAAATTTGAAAATGGACAACATTTTAAGGATTCATCGAATATTGGGGATGTGCCCTTCCATTTTCAACTTCTTTCTTAGCATAGTGTTAATACTTTCTCAAGTTTGACATATTTTGTTGACTTGGCTTTTTGGCTGGGTTTTGAGGGGTTATTTTTGTTGGTTGGTTCATTGGTTGGTTGATTGGTTGGTAGTTTGGGTTTTCTGTTTGCAATTTTTGTTTGTTTGTTTGTTTTTGGTTTCTTTTTTTTGGGGGTGGGGGTTTATTATTGCTGTTTGATTTTGGTTTTTTGGTTTTTATATCTCAGTTTGTTTTTCAGCCCAAAGAAGGGTGAGACACATGAACAGTGCAGACCTGAGAGGAACAGAAGCCATCGATCCCTAGCAGCTGCAAGTAGGTTTTCTCCTAAAGCAGACTTCATGACAGAAAGGAAAAATTGTGGCATGTTGAGATTGGACATTTGAATCTGTCTCCACCAGATTTTGTGTCAGAAAGAAAAAAATGCAGCATGTTGAGATTTGACATTTGAATCTGTCTCCAGCCCCTAGCTGCCTGTTCCACTTGTGGAAGATGCCACCACAGGAACAGGAGAATAGCTAAATTGATCCTCAGCATTTTCTTGAACTTACAGCCAGTCACATTAAGGTAAGCTAATGCTGAATTCAAGTTTCTTTAACAGGTTAGCCTCGATTAAGAAATAGGTTTTCATTCATCTGCCCTTGCCATAGGGACAGCAGCCTCTGATAACAGGCTGGGGCAGATGTATGAGATGAAAAATGCATTAGTTTAATCCGCAGCCAAATATGTGTCAACACTGTTAATGTAAATTGGCACAACTCCATTCAGGTCACCAGCAGAGGGTCTAAGTATGCAGATTTTGAAAAAATAAAAAACCAATAAGCAACCAAAAAAACTCAAAAACCCCAAAACCAAATACCAGGAAAAGACAAAAAAAAGAAACCAAACCAAACAATCTAGGACCTTTTTTTGCCATCCATAAGTTTAAAGATTATTAAAAACAGATCACTCCACTATAGTCAGTGATGCTGAAAGAAAAAAATAAAAAGTTTGTGACCTATCAGATTTATTGAATCTTTTTTGTTGTTATTATTTTCACCACTGTGTAATCTGTCATCTGATAAAAATCTATTGTCTATTTGTCTCTTACAGGGAAAAATATTTCTCTTGCAAACTTTTACCATCAGACACTGTGGAAACCTCATGAGACATTAAAAGCTCAAAAGAAAATAATTTAAAATCATTTAACTGAACTGATAGTGAAGCTACGATTCTGATTATAAATTGCTGATAATTATTAGTTTTCCAGCACTTATCTCATAGTTATTTTAAACCTGATAATAATTTAGTAAAGAAAGATTTGGATTCCTTCATATATCTCTGCAATATTATCTTTGTTCTTTTTTTCCCCTAGATTTTATCTCTGTTCAAAACAACTTTCATATGCACACAAAAATAGAAGGTCATGCTGCATGGCAACAGAAAGCTCAAGGCTAACCAAAGGGACACTGAGAATACTCTTACCAAAACTTTATTGTTTAATGTTAAATGCAATTTCAGGGAAAATGTAATGAGAGTCAAGGGATGAGAACGCAATAGTAGTATAAGGATGCAAGGTGAATAATCCCAGTCTTTCAAAGAAAAACATTCAGTTAGTCAACTGGGGGAGAAGTGTTTCCATTGAATAAATGTATATACATATATATACACATGAAAATTAGGACTTTATAATGATGCCATAAGATTGATAAAGCAGGACAGTTTGAAACTTTAAACTTTACTAAATTAATTGATTAGCAACATCTTTGTTATGGGTTACTTTTTGTACTGACTAACCATCACAATTATGAAGACAAAACTTTTATTCTTTTAAACTTAAATTATATCTCAGTGTACAGTACTGTAAAGCTGATAATGTTTACATTTATTTAGCATTAATATCTGTGGTACGTCACATTACACTGAGCTGAACTTGATTCACCTTCAGAGCTCTTTAAGTCAAGTTGCAGCTGAAGTTATCATATATTATTTCTTCTCCAGTTGTCTTCTCTGGTGTACAGTGTTTTATTCAAATGCTCCTGCTCCACCCAAAACCTAGAAGCTCTTATCTTCCATTGCTGATTAGATTGGGTTTTGGTTTGTTGGGCAAGGTATTCTGCCAATTTTTAGTCCTTCAGTATTTCCTTGCCCTTTGTGAGCCAGAATTTCTTTGTTTAGATCCTTACATCATCAAGATCAAATGGAATATATTCTGCTGTAAAATGCTTATATTTTGTATAAGCTCTAATGGTTATACAATATAATGTGGTTATACATTTTTATTTGTTGCACTGTATTTGATTTTTTATGCTTTTATTTGGATTCAAGGCAAATATATGTGTATATATAAATATTTATAATTTATAATTGTCTCAGGGTTCTGTTGTGTAAAGGATAATAAATGGCTTCAAAGCCATAACCAAAACATTTTATTTTAGTCTTTAGCAATGGAACATGAAAACATGGTCTCTTGATGTGACTGCACACTTGTTTGTTCTTGCATGTGGAATCGCTCTGCACAGGGAAAACTCAATATGCATACCTCAAACAAATCAATAAAAATGGATTCTGAATCTTTGTCTTCCTTCTCAGAAGCAATCCAAACATTTTGAACCATGGATACATGCTTTTCCACTACTCTAGAGGTTGAAGTCAATGCACTTCAGAAATATTTCCCAAGTATATTGGTCTTAACATTTGCCAATAATTCAGAGATTTTTTTTCTCTTTTAAGCATTTGCCAACCTCTTTTAAAAATCTTGGAATTTGTTATTGAGATTTTCTGTTATAAGTTTTCATCAAGGTGTCATTTGTACAGGCTTTTGGTTGGGATTTTAAGAGAATTCTTGTAGCCAGGTGCAGAAGAAGACCTTGAAACCCTGCAAAACTTCTCTGTCCATGCACCACACCGCGTTTAGGATCTTAAAGTGTAAGCTCCACCAGACAAAGTGAAAGCAAATATATTTTCTTTGAGAAGGAGGGAAAAAAAAAGAAAAAGAGGCAGATGCCTTCTCAATATTACAGGAAGCTATGGATTTCCTGGGGATTGTAAAAAGAATATGATTACAGGATACTTACCAGAGGACACATCTGAATCAGTTTCTCACTTTGATTAAGAAAGCTTAAGTAAGGTTACTCTCTGGAAAAATGGATTCATAAACATGTATTCCTTTCTCTAACTAGACATGGCAATTTATTATTTGAGCACCAAATATACCTTCTGCATACAACATCTGATGCTTTTGGTCCTCTTGCAAAACAGCTTACCTGTTTCCTAGTAAGATTTCTGGCCTCTGCTTGTTCCTATCCTGAAAAGACCAAACCTACTACATCCTTCGCAAACTATGAGGAATAAAATGGATGAATTGGGAGTACTTTTTAATCCAGATATTAAGCTGATGCTACTGTTCAACCAGGAACATAAGTGTAATGTAAATCAAATAATGTCACATAGACAAATATACCATGTAGCCATAACTTAAAGGTATAAAGGTAAAAGGTAAAGGTTAAAGGTCTTCTGGCTATCTTCTGGATGTTGATATCACTTTCCATAACTGCTACTTTATTAAATTTCAGGGAGGAGAAAACTTATGAGCTGAAAGCAGTTCTTGGAGTGGTAAAGGCTGATCTAGGTAAGCATTTGGAAAAAAAGTGAAAGGGTCATTACCTGTAAACTATAAACTCATCTCCTCCTTCACTTGTGTCTTTATTCTAATTTTATTCCTATTTGGTTTTTAATACTTTCTGTAAAACTGATTTTCATATATGACCATAAGATAGAAATCAAATTCTCTATCAGAGCAGGAAGTACAATTGAGTTCACACTTCCTGGGTGACAGTTGTAATAATTACAGGCAATGATGTTTTTTTCTTCAAATATTAGATATTTTGGAATTTAATTACTCTCATAATTTAACTCACTGTCAGTCACAATGTTATTGTAATCACAGTGGCAAAGGTAGTATGCTGTTTCTAGAGGGACTTGACACATTTTACTTAAGCAGTTCAGATGGAAGAAATAAAAAAATATTCTACAACCCTTCCTTATTCTTTAACAGAAGTAGCAAACTTCAAAGCTAAATGAAAACTGAGAGCATCTTGTCTGATTTTCATTAGATTTACACTGGCTACACCAAATACAAAGAAAGGAACCCCTTTCCTGTGCAGTAGAGGTGATATTAGTAAGGAGCAAGGACTTAATAAGATGAGGTTCTGATCTTACTTTTAGACCATAAAGAAGTTATTTTGCTTATAGCCACCAAGATAATGACAATTTTCATCCAATGCCACAGATTTTTACAGTAGCAGTAAATTTTTGGGTCAGGGAAATAAAATATGGGACAGTGTCTTTCTGGTTGCAATGCAAAGTTTCTGCACTTGAAACAAATCACACTTTAAATGCATCAACAAAAATATAGCAGTCACTCTACCAAAACCAAAAAACAAAACAAAACAAACAAAAACCAAACAAACAAAAAAAAAAAAACCCAAAACAATGAAAAAAAACCATCCCAATCAAAACAAACTAAACCAAACCAATCAACCATAGAAATAAATAAAAAACCAACAAAAAATGAAAATACTAAAAAGTGAGAAAGAAGACGAGAGAAGAAGAGAGGACATAGATGTGAGATAAGATGAGATGAGACAAGATGAGAAAATTTAAAACTGGTGATACAATGACTATTTTCATGTTTTAAATTGTCTCAATATTATTGTTTTTCAGTTATCTGTAGTTTATTTAAGGTCTGTTTTTCAATATACTAACTATCAGTCCCAAGATTATATATCACTTTTTAAAGCTTTGCATATGTTTCTAAACTTTTCTAGGTCACTTTGCTTTGTATCTTTTCTCAATGGTGTTTGCAACACATTCCAATTTGGTATCATCTGCAAATTTAATTAATGTGCTGTTTACCTCATCTTCCAGATAAATTACAGATACATATTCTCAGTTCAACAGTCAAACACCATCTGCAGCTTCTCTCTATCTCTCAGGCACACCCTGCACTTGCCCTCCTGCACATGTACATATTCCAGTCCATCTGGATATCTTTATACAAAACTCATACTTATGAATTGGGATAACCCTATCAGTTCCATCCTGTTCGTGCAAAGATGACACCACTGCAGGTGTGCATTGCTGAAGTTTTTCAAGAGATCTGCTCATTAGAGATTCTTGTCCATGATACCTAGACAATGGCTGAGATGACAGTGTGTGAACATTTTGGGGAACATTTACCAAAGCAGTTTTTAAATATTATATATGAACCAGAATTTAAAGAATACTCGATTTTTTTTGTCAGGTCATAGTTTTTCACGTTCAAAACACCAAATATTATTGGGGGGTTCTCTCACTGTGGTCACTGGAAAACTGAATAGCTAAAGTGAAACTCTGAATAGGCAACCTTGGAGGTCAGGGCAAGGCAGTTCTAAATATAGAGCCAATATGCAACACTTAGTTTGGCAACATCACTGGGATATATATCCTGACAGGTCCGGCCTGCCTTTATAATCTTTGGGCAGAACTGGCAATGTCAAGACATTATTCATTTTTCTACTTGTAAATGGCTGTTTTATAATGGGATTAATTTCACTCAAAAATGTTACAGTCATTTATTTAGATACAGGCAATACATACAGTCCACTCTACACTCCAGGCTTTTGAGAAGACCATATGAAAATTCTGTATATAAGAGCATTATTTGCATATATATTATAATGGGAAGCATTTCCTAACTTTCTTCCCTAAATCAACAGTCTTAATAAAAGGGGTGAAGCAAGATAATGAAAATTATAAGTTTTTGTCACACTTCCTATTTAACTAGACTAGAGTGCAAGATGATCACAGTTGTAGCTTAAAGGGTCATAAGGAAAAAGTGACTTTTGAATGAAAAAAATGTGCTTTAACATAAATTAAAACATTACATTAGCAGTTTACTAGGTGCTATAGCTATCTGGGGAACCAGCAACCTATTTTAGACCCTGGTATGTCTTTGCTGCATACAAAAAGATGTTGCATGCAGAAATGAAAAAAAAATTGGGCATTTATTGTCATTAAGCATTTATTCTATAAGACATGCTAAACCCTAAGTGTAGAACAATGAACTAAGCTACTGCAAGTGGATGCCTTGCATTTAACAACTTCTCACTAATTTCTCTCACAATGGTTATGTATTTTGGTCTATTGCTATTAATTTCTTAGTCTTTCTTATTAGCAGTGTAATAAAAATTTCACCTGTTCCATGTTTTCATTCTCATGGGAAAGCAAGGCAGTGGCATTTAACAAATACTGAGAATAATTTGGAACATATTTTAATTTTCAGGGGTTCAAAGGAAGAGCAAACTTTTGTCTGGCAATAAATAACTTTTGTTTTCCTAGAAATAACAAACTCTAGTATGTAGCTCTTTGTATTGAGGAGAAAATACTAAGTTTAAATTGTCTGTATTGACAAAGAGTAACAATATGTTAGCAACCAGACACACATGGGCATCTGTGGGAAGGATGGTGATATAACACAGGTGACCTTAATGCCCCATAGCTAGTAAGAGTTTCAAGCTATCATTTAGAGAGAATGTGTATTGTATGCATTTGAAATAAAGTGTTGAAATACAGTTTTAATGATAGCAGCCACAAAAACACTTAGCATGTTCACTCAAACACAAATATTTAATCCTCTGAATTCTTTAAATCTCTGCTCTCCTTTGGGAATGAAATAACTGCAGGGCTCAATTTGTACTGGTAGCTTAATGATTAAAGATGAAAAATTCTTTGCCTATGCATCTGATTTTTATATGCCTTGTTTTACTACAAATCCTATTAAAATGAACTCTGTTTTTTTTTTTGTTGCTGAGAGTAATTGGATCCAATACTTCACAACTGCAAAAAAAGTGTTAGCTCTTGTTTTGAAGGCTGGTTGCTATAAGGGAATTGACAGTAGAGAAGAAAAAAAAAGAGAAAAAATACAGGAAAAGTAGGAGTCCATTATGTAAAGGCATGCAAGCAAAAAGAAACTTGCTGTCTGCATTCAGCTTTATCTGAGAATATTCAATTTCTAAATGAATGAACTTGATTATAATAAAAATAAAACTGTAACTAGGTCACTTAGTCTAGGCATTTCTTCCAGGATTGCCCACCTAGGATAATATACAAGTCCTCTAAAGCATTTAATACTGCAGTGAGTGGACACTTAGGAATTATGAAAATGGGTTGCAGACTGAAATTCTTAGATATGGTCTGTCAACCTGTAGTGAGAATAACACAATTACTGCAGTCATCTTCTACAATAAAACATTGATAAACATAGTTATTATGTATGACTTTCTCAACAAAAAGTGCTGTATTTTATTTATTCTATTAAAAAGTATAAAGTAACTTCAAAATAAGAATTCCAGAGTCCTGTGTGGAATACTGAAGTGAATACTGACAGACCTATATGTTTCTCTGACACAAAACAACCATATAAATCTTCCCTACACAGTTGCAATTTAGTGAAATATGCAGTTTTCTGTTTTCCATTACTATATACAGTATAAATTCTTTCTGCTGGAAGACAGATTGTGACAAATTTGCAAACAGCATCTGTATTCATACTTTTGAAGCACTAATTTATCTGGCAATAAAAACTTTGATTTCCCAAAAGGAGTGTCAGGCCTCAAAACTAATGCCTATTTTTGAGACTTAACTGAGTTTTCAGCGTTAGTCATTTTCTTATGAGTTACAATGCTCCTATGGAAAAATATGCAACTTAACAGCAAGTACAGAGAGTTAAAAGGGTCACAAAAACCATAAATCTGTACACTTAGTTTATGCATGTGTACAATTTCTATAAAACAAGTTCTCACTAGGTACAGTTTTTTCTCTGCTAGAAACTAGGTACAGTTTCTAGCAGAGAAAAAAAAGCTTTTTTTAACAGCACTACCCAAAAGAGTAACAATGGATACCTGCAGATAATTCCATACTGGAAAACAATTTTAATGTAATGGCCAGAAAATCAAATTGGAAGGCATACTTATGGAATTCCAAAAATACATTTAAAACCTTCTTCTACTTGGTATGTCTATCTTCTTACACTAAACATTTATAACTCCACAAAACCACCTTTCACTCTTATTGTCAGAGAAGTATTTTAGATAAGATCTTCCAAGATACTTTTGTCTATCAGTTAGTGGAGCCATGTAATGTGAGAAGATTTTGAATATTGCTATTTGTTAAAAATAATTCTGTTAAACCTATACTTTAAAACAGCATAATTTCTCCACGGAAACCAAACAAGCTCCCTCCAAAAACCCTAAAATACAACTCTTTCTCAAAACCCATAAACTAGACAAACCTAAAATTCCAGCTGTTTAAATATAGATGATTACATATAAGCCTATATATGTGAATTATCCATAATTTTGTTTTCTATTGCAATAGCCATTCAATAGACGAAAATAACATTAATAACACCTCCAATAGGTGACAAACCCATATTCTGGGTGTAAGTGTTTATGTTGCTTACATTATCAAATAGTTTCCCTAAATTAACAATATTTTCCCTATTTCAGATTTTTTTGAGGTGAGGTGTTAAATATAAAATACTCTCACAGAACCAGTAATTTTTTTTTAATTGAAATATATTGTATACAGGATATGTGACTCACAAGATAGTCATACAGAAGGGGTTGTAGTCGGCTTAGTAACTTCCACAATTTTTAAGAAAACAAACATTTACATAGAAAGTTTTCCATTTTGGACAGTAGTTACAGAAGACAAGGAACTATGAACTGTTACGTAGAATATTTAGACATAGGTATGGTACTGAGGAGAATGCTAGAGATGCAAGAGGAAAGGTAATGGAAAAAATGAGAGCTGGAAATAGTCCAAGAAATTGGTGAGGGATACAGAGGAATGATTTTCTTCAAGTCTGAATGACATATAAGCAAAATCAAAGCTTGTCTTAACGCCAATTGTCTTCAGAAAAGGGGTTGATGGATCCAGAACATAACAAAGCAAACATATAAGAGACCCTTGACTGGACACTAAACCTTGTTTACAAGATGAAATTTTAAGTTTTATGTTTTTCTGAAAACTTGATCCTATAAATTATAAGCACAAGGAAATATTACAGGTTTCAGAAAGGCTGTATTTATGACCTGCTCTGCCAGCGGTACTGGTACAGTTTTCTTTTCTGTATGTCATAGAAAGACTTGTAGCCCATGTTACTGAGTATCCAAAATCCCTCTTACTGGTACCAAATATGTAACATAGCTTCATTATGAGAACGAAATAACTATAATTACTATAATTCTGTAATTCAAATCACTTCACGGAAAAAAGTTTGAAAAATATATATTAGCTAAAATCTTTGACTATATGTCCATCTATAAAAATGGACTATATGTCCATCTATAAAAATGTTATATATATCTATATATATACTTGAATATATTATCTGCATAGTGTATAATCTGCCATAACATATATCAGTACCACACTCTTATTCAGCAGGAGGCGTAACTATGAAATGGGAGCCAACTATCTCAAATCAGACTAGTTATTTATATGGAGCAGCTGATTTCTAAATTCCTAATCTTTTGATGGTAATGTGACCTTAGATATCTGTTTTTACATATCCAAATGACTTCCAACAGCTGTGTGAGACTTCCAGATGATAAAAGACATGTGTCAGTCAGGAAAGATATCTAGGGAATTTCAAATCTTTTCTAGACCTCTGAGTCTGAACTAGTCAGAATGGATTCACAGCTGATAAAGGCGCTAGAGAAAAGTCATATGAGAAGCAGCAGAGGGACCTAAGGTTGTTTATCCCAGAGAAACCTTACTGCTCTTTACAACTACCTGAAAGGAGCTTGTAGTAAGGTGGGGGTCAGTTTCTTTTCCCAAGTATGAAGTGATCTTCAAGAGGAAGTGGCCTTTATTTGTGCTAGAGGAGGTTTAGATTGGATATTAGGAAAGATTTCTTCACTGACACAGCTGTCAAGCATTGGTATAGGCTGCCCAGGGAAGCGGTTGCATCCTCATTCCTGGAGGTATTCAAAAAACAAGTAGCAATGGCATTTCAGCACATGTGTTTATGATGGCTGTGTCAGTGCAGGGTTAATGGTTCACCTTGATGATCTAAAGGTTTTTTCCAGCATAAATGGTTCTATAGTTCTATGAATTTACAATCAATGGGCAGAGGTAGGTGCCTCCAGAAGTTTAAATTGAGGTATGTCAAAATTATATTTGTGATGTGCAGCTGATGTCAATAATTTGAGGATGTAACTTGATATGCTGATCCACCAGGTGCCCAGATGAGAGCCCTGGTCCCTCCAATAGCTACCTTCCAATTCATGCATTTGACACTTGTTTCTCTAAAAATATAGGAACTTAAAAACCAATTGTGAATTATCAGATTCCATTCTAACATGGAGCCAAAGCACATCTGGGACACAAACTCAAACATGCACAGAGTTTAAGAGGTGTTTCTTCTGTAGCTGAAATTTAACTACAGGTTTAGACACTGAAATATCTTTCCTACTCACATGCTTCTAACTCTGACTCCTATAAATGTTTCATACATGATTGATTTGAAATAGAAAGCTAAGTTTAAATGCCAAAAATAAAGATAATGAATCCATCTTAAGAGTAATTAATGTCCAAAAAATACTTTGGAAGTTGCGAGTTGCCAGTTTTGTCAAGTTAAACTTTTCTTTATAAATACATCATGCAAATTTCTGATTTTGCTTTTATCACCTCTTAGAAGTAGGAAGGTAAGATGTTCCTTTTTCCTTGTATTAATTCTTGTTATATTGACTTTTTAAAATGCTTGACCTTTACTACTGCAACTACTCCAGTTTTGTATTTACACTTCTGTGGGTAATAAGCAGACATCACATCTTCATATATCCGAAGGTAAGCATAAACTGCTGTTTGGTTTGAAAATAAAGGGGAAAAAAAAAAAAGAAGAAATCCTTTTAGCTTCTATACCCTCAGGCTTTAGAAATCAGAATTAACAAAGCTTTTACCCATTCAAGAAATGGCTAGTGCCTCACAAACTGAAAGGATGTCAATTAAGTGCTCATATGCCTCTAGTAACCATATTAAACTGAGAAAGGAAAAATAATCTTTACAGAAAATGTATACTTTTCTTTTTTTAACATCCACCCTTGGCTACAGCATATCTTGATGGACTTCTATTTACACAAATGTATTATATGAATACAAATTTGATCCACCTAGAATGCAGAGCAGAAGTGTGGTAAAAGGTCATGCAGAATTGCCTACCTAGAAATACAGCTCTCGGAGTTGGACACAAGGCTCCTCCATGTTCTTTCCTTCCTGTTTCCATTTCATGATCCAGCTGTATGGATATAGGAGTACCCAGCTGCATGCCTCCTTGATAAGACAGAAGTATGTCTCTCAAGGCTCAGGTGAGTGTCAGAACATTGCAGGACTCTGGACACCCTTGGCCATCGTGAATTACAGCAGCTGTGTATGACATGAGTTACCTTTCCTCATGCTTTAGATATGAGAACAGTATTAGCCTTGAATATTGTGTGCAGTTTTGGTCAGCACCATATAAGAAAGATATGAAGTTATTGGAGTGTCCAAAGGAGGGGAACGAGGATGGTGGAGGGGCTGGAGGGGCTGGAGGGCGAGCAGTTCAAGGAGCAGCTGAGGTCACTTGGTCTGTTCAGCCTGGAGGAGGCTGAGGGGAAACCTCATTGCAGTCTGCAGCTTTCTCGTGAGGGGAAGGGGAGGGGCGGGCACTGGGCACAAGGGAATGGCCTGAAGCTGTATTAGGGGAAGTTTAGGTTGGATATTAGAAAAAGGTGCCTGGGCACAGGAAGAGACTCCCCAGGGAAGTGGTCACAACACCGAGCCTGACAGAGCTCAAGAATCATTTGGACAGTGCTCTCAGGCACATGGTGTGACTCTAGGGGATTCCATGTGCAGGGCCAAGTTACTGATCATTGTGGGTGCCTTCCAACTCAACATATTCTCTGGGGAGTTTTAAAGCTTGACCTGGGGAGACTAACTGCAAATTTTCATTATCCCATCTTAATTTTTCTTAGGATGCGCTTCAGGCTTAACTTTACTCATAAATTCAGGTCCATCATATTATAAACAGTTTTAAGGCTAAGATAACAGAAGTCTTTTTTTTTTTAATGAAATACTTTGTAAGATTTTAAAATTCAAACAGCTATCTCAGCTATTTGAATAGTGAAGATCAAAAACCTGTATCCATGCTGCTTTTTTAATTAAAATTTTACCCAAAGGAAAACAGTATTCAACACTATGCCAGTTTCCTCTCTCCAGAAATTGTATAGTGAATTGTTTGCACATACCATAAGGTGCCCCAGCGTCTTGGGTTTTCCTATGGTAACTGACTGATCTCTTTTTCCTGCTGTTATGCTTTTGACCTGAATTAATTGATATTAGTAATAGCATTCAGACTGTACTGATTACCTAAACAGGTAGCAAAAACAAAAATGTGAAGGACAAGGTCAAAATGTGAATTCACTTGCAGACAATGTGTCATTGGTTTAATGTCACTCAGGGAGAAAACTCACTGGATTCTAAAATACGAAAGCTATTTCAGAGAACACTAAAACTCTAATTTTTGTCTATGAGTGCAACATTAAACCAAATGTAGTTTAAGATTAGCAATAGCTATGCAAACAAAGCAGTTTTAAGCTTGAAAAGACAAAATAACTCTTTTTTAATGTCTCTATATTACATAAAACATATCTTAGAGTGTCCAGATAATCTTCATTTCAAAGCACAAAAAGGTTGAAGAAATGAAACTAACAGGAAATGGGAGATTTTGTTTAAAAAATGTCTCATTGCACATATGTTCCTTAAAAATCATTCAATTTATGACAAATGTAAAAATATTTGAAACTGTCCTTAGAGGTATTGCAAAAAACATGATCCTGGCTAAATCTCCAGCTGCCATTTTTATTAAAATGTTAAACATTTGTTTCTTCACATAATTTAAATACTTTGTCTGTTTCTCTCTGAAGTCTGTGTTTTCAACATAAATAATGGAAAAGTTCTACCAAAGCCACTTCTAGAATGATGGCTGAGTTGGTAGCAAGAGGATGATTATGGGACTGAAATATAAGGCTAATAAACAATGAGAAAGTGCAGAGTAGAAATGAAAAATTAAGGTGAAAAGAAAGCAAGTGAATGGGACCCCCAAAAAAGGAGAAAGCTAAAAAGGATGAAAAAATATTGAAGACCGTATCAATTAATAAGCACTAAGAATGATATTTTGGCATGAAACAGAAAGATGATATAGCTGTTTAAATAGCCCCCTGTTCCTCATTTCTTTCTGTTGCCTCATCTTTATCATATGTTTTGGTTTTTATTTTTCCTTAAGCTTCCACAGAAGATTTCCACACTTTTCTGCTTATATTAATTTTTACATTAATTTTTTTCACCTGCTGTCCTTCCTCCTTTATTATTTCTCTATATTTCTCTCATTTTCTACTCTAAATCTCTTCATGTGACCTGCAATATAATTTACTTTTTCATAGCAACATAATTTACCTTTTTCATATAATTTTACATCTTAAGTGCTTGACATTATTAAGTTAGAACTCCAAAGAAATATAAGCATTATTATAAAAGTCTTTAAAATAATAATCATAATGACATTTGTGTTTTTCCAGATGTCTAATTTCTTAATTTGCCTCAAATGACTATGGTAGATGTTCTCTAAATCGTACCTTTCTTAATGAATTATTCCACAATTAGAATCTCTAAACATTTACATTAAAAACTGGATGTTGGAAAAACATGGGTTTTAAGACTCACAGAAAGTCTTGGCTGTTTATCAAAGAAGCTGCAACAGGAATTTTTGAACTTTTATTACAAATGGCTTTATATTCGTAGGAAAAAAAATCACAAATATTTTTGAAACGAAGAGGTGAAAAAGCCTGTTTATCTTGTTTTCCTTTTCTTTCCTTTATACTTTAACAGTAACTGGTGGGGGCCCAAATCCCCTGGAAAACAAATCCAGACCCAATTTCAGAAGAAATAGGAGCAAATGTGCAGTGCAATGTTGGAAGTCTCTAATGCTGTATTAATAGTTACAGAGTGGGTGAGTTACTTACAGTTACTTACTCCACCACATATCACAACACTAATTACTGTTCAGATAGATGCTACTATTGCACTCAGGATCTTTCACTTATTGAATCCCTAAATAAATATACATGCCCAGGGCACACCAAAGCTAACTCTGACATGCTAATAAAACTAGCAGAAGTAAAGCACACTTGACATTTAAATTGCCTTGAAAGATCTGATTAAACCAAAACACATATAAAAAGACCCCAAACCTTAAGAAAAGAACTTCAGTGTTCATTGTTTTGTCACTGGAAGACACAAATATTTATCATTCTTTTTTACATGGTTACAGAAAGAAGAAGAATAAAAATCAGACTGGTTTCCTGGGAAAATTAAGTGATGACGGTATTTGAGACAAAGATCTATGCCTGCTGTCACCAGGGAAGATGCAACTTGGGGATAAACACATGAAAGCAATATTTCATTACAATATTCTCACCTTTTTACAGAACTTCTTTTGCTGGTGAACAGCTATTCCATTAAGGGAAACATCCTTTTGTCCTTTCATGGTGATCTAGAAAAGTCTGAACAAAACTAGAATTTGGGGAGTTCTGAAAATAATTTTGCAGTTTTACCATAACTACAATGGCCTGTGACTGGATAATTTGGGTTCCAGTGGAAAGACTGATAGATACAAATTCATCATGTAACAATGAAAGGAGTTTGTAAACCTGGATGAAGGTAGCTCCTGCTCACTCTCATAGCTGATATGAACTGCTAGGATGAAATGTATAGAAGTACCATTATCAAAGGGTACATTGCACTCAAAACTCAGCCAAAATTTAAAGATATGTAGGTCTACTTAAAAGATTGGAATTGCACTGATATAATCTATATGTGGACATTGCAGTTAACAGAACTAATCTACAAATGAGAATTTAATTCCTTGGATTCACTCTGACTCATTGACTCACGTGTGCACTGCTAATGGCCTGGTCCTGTGTAGCAGAAAAACAGCAACAGTCCAAGTTAGAGTCAGTGTGCTCCCAGTTGAGTAAGGAAAGAAGAGGTCATATGTTAGAGCTTGATTTGCATGTGTCTTTATTAAAGTAAAAAAGAAAAAAATCTCATGGTTTGTTGTTGTGTGGTTTTGGGGATTTTTTCTTTTTTTTTCTTTGGAGGGGTGTGGGGAGAGGCAGTCAGGACAGGATAGTGCTATGTTGCTGTTGGAGGAAGATTTTCGTAATATAAAATACTTAGATAGTAGAAAAGTGATATTAACATGTTTATAAGCTGTATATACATCAGCGTTCCAAGACTGAGCAAAGTTACGCAACATTATCTGTAGAGTGGAAAAAGATATTGTGTTTTTATATACACCACACACCTTAACAGCTGCCCACATAGAATTGTCTAAGTGATGTTTTGCTATAAATTTTAGTTGAAAAAAGGCACCCAAAAGATAAAATATATGCATAATTTGTTGTGTTAAGATTCTACACATCCAAAACACGCATTCAAAATATTTTTTTTTCCCTTGATCAAAGATATTTGTTTAAAAGACTGGGTTTTTTTTTCAGGCAGAATTACTGGATTGACCCATTTGCACTTTTAAGGACACTTTCTCTGAAATTTTAAGAATTTTCAAAGGCAAAATCTGTAGTACTCCCAGTACACTGCAAACAGTATAGTGACTCTATGGAAACATTCTTACTCCAGGACATCTTAAGATTTATGAAGACTTATTTTTTAATTACCAGGGTGAATTTTTAACATAGTGTAGGACGTTGGTCAGGCAAGTCCTGTCAATATCAATGGGAGTAAAAGATCTTCACTTAGCTTTGAAATTTTACCTCTAACTAATATCAAAAGAGCTTTATTCCCAAGTGATCAGATAGTGCATAGCATATATAAAACCAGATTATTTGAAATATTCTTTCTTAATCAAAGTTTTGATCATGTATTTCTTGCACTAGAACAATTATAAGATTTTGCTTATAAACAACTTGGAGCCATTTAGTACCTTTCCATGTATCTTCTTCTCCTTTTCCAAGATAAGGAATGTAATAAGTCTTGCATAATGTTTTATTTTTACTAACTATTATCTGGAAAAGTAGGAAGAGGGAAGTTTGTCAGACAATGACAAAAACAGTTGTACTGGAGGTATATGGGAAAACATTTCTAGGTATAATGTATTTGGAAAAGGTAAGGGTAGAATAAAATAATATTTTTAAATATTTTTAAGGTGCTTTTAGGTAATTATTTTTTTAGGTAATTATTTTTAGGTAATTATTTTTAATACTTAGCTAAGATGACCTCTCTACATGGGGGTGTTAACTTCAGATGGCATTGAAAAAAAACTTTTGAAGGAAATTTTGAATGTCCACCCTGAAAATTCAGTTTTTTCAGGCATTTTGGTTTAGACAAATCGATCCAGTCACTCAAAATTGTCAATGGCATATATAGATTAACTAATATGCTATCTACTAATGACCAGTCAATTTTGGTTTAATGATTGAGATATAAGATAATTTTTTTTGTGGGCACGTGGTAAAGTATTGTTCCACTGATATTTCAGTACCAAGGTTAAACACGAATAAAGGAATTCCTTTTAAGGGAGTTATTACATTAAAATATTTCTTGGCATTTCTGAAAATGATGTGTTCAAAGATGGAGTTATCAATTTCTCCAGGTAAAGGTGCAAAAATGTAAGTAAAGGTTCTGTGGGAAATAAACAGGACAAGGAAGCTCTACTACTTTGAAGAAACTTGGAATAATTTTTTCCAATGCAGTTATAATAAAATATGTCTCAGTTGTGTGCTCTTAGCAGGAGACATGATTCATAGTTAATGGTTGCTGACAAGAGGCAACCTGCTGCAATCACATATAAGCATTCTCTCAAATTCCCTTGAAGATAGTTAGATTCTTTCCTTTGATTTTGACAGGCTTTGAATCAAGACTATGCAGATAAAATAATACAATAATGCACAAATTTCACATAGTTATGCTTTGTCAATATTTTGTTTTGTACAGGTAGCCTATACATGTAGTAGGTAGTTTTAGATCCTTACTATCTAAGGGAAAACCTTGGCAAAAAATCAAACCACCCACAACAAACAGGTAAAACCAAAAATCCCTAAATAATTAAGTCACTCAAAACTTTATAAATGTCAAAAATTACTTAATTTGACTGAAATTAACTCAAGCAGAACCAATTCTGACTTCCTGCCACTGATTGTATTAAGGAGCCAAATTTTCATAGGGATGAAATCTTTATGATACTCTCAGACAAAAATTTAAGCATTAACACAATCCCACTTAATTACAGGACTGTGTGTCATCTTCCCTTTGATGGATTTGGATTTAGATGACACTTAATATACCTTTTACGTACATTTTATAAAGGAAAACTC
Organism: Ammospiza nelsoni; assembly: GCF_027579445.1. NCBI lineage: Eukaryota > Metazoa > Chordata > Aves > Passeriformes > Passerellidae > Ammospiza > Ammospiza nelsoni. The sequence goes on from NC_080634.1 coordinate 67,988,902, forward strand.
TTTTCTATTTGTGATTAATTCCTTTTGTTTTTATATCAAGCCACACACTTTTCCCTATTTTTCAGCTATTTAATAATTTCATAATTTGCCTTATTCTTCAAGTAGTGAAATTGAGGCAAATACAATATCTATAAATTTGGGCCAGCACTTTTCCTTGGAGTGTGACTGTTTGATTTTGATTTGTTTTGTTTTATTTTTACGATTAACATTAATTATACACTTAAGTATAGAGTTTGATAGTAGCAACACCCTTCCTTCCTTCCTTCCTTCCTTCCTTCCTTCCTTCCTTCCTTCCTTCCTTCCTTCCTTCCTTCCTTCCTTCCTTCCTTCCTTCCTTCCTTCCTTCCGACACTTCCTTCCTTCCTTCCTTCCTTCCTTCCTTCCTTCCTTCCTTCCTTCCTTCCTTCCTTCCTTCCTTCCTTCCTTCCTTCCTTCCTTCCTTCCTTCCTTCCTTCCTTCCTTCCTTCCTTCCTTCCTTCCTTCCTTCCTTCCTTCCTTCCTTCCTTCCGACACTTCCTTCCTTCCTTCCTTCCTTCCTTCCTTCCGACACTTCCTTCCTTCCTTCCGACACTTCCTTCCTTCCTTCCTTCCGACACTTCCTTCCGACACTTCCTTCCGACACTTCCTTCCGACACTTCCTTCCGACACTTCCTTCCTTCCGACACTTCCTTCCTTCCGACACTTCCTTCCTTCCTTCCGACACTTCCTTCCGACACTTCCTTCCGACACTTCCTTCCTTCCGACACTTCCTTCCTTCCTTCCGACACTTCCTTCCTTCCGACACTTCCTTCCGACACTTCCTTCCGACACTTCCTTCCTTCCGCCACTTCCTTCCGCCACTTCCTTCCTTCCTTCCTTCCGCCACTTCCTTCCTTCCTTCCTTCCTTCCTTCCTTCCTTCCGACACTTCCTTCCTTCCTTCCGACACTTCCTTCCTTCCTTCCTTCCGACACTTCCTTCCGACACTTCCTTCCTTCCTTCCTTCCGACACTTCCTTCCGACACTTCCTTCCGACACTTCCTTCCGACACTTCCTTCCTTCCGACACTTCCTTCCTTCCGACACTTCCTTCCTTCCTTCCTTCCGACACTTCCTTCCGACACTTCCTTCCGACACTTCCTTCCTTCCTTCCTTCCTTCCTTCCTTCCTTCCTTCCTTCCGACACTTCCTTCCTTCCGACACTTCCTTCCGACACTTCCTTCCGACACTTCCTTCCTTCCTTCCTTCCTTCCTTCCTTCCTTCCTTCCTTCCTTCCTTCCTTCCTTCCGCCACTTCCTTCCTTCCGCCACTTCCTTCCGCCACTTCCTTCCGCCACTTCCTTCCGCCACTTCCTTCCTTCCGCCACTTCCTTCCTTCCTTCCTTCCTTCCTTCCTTCCTTCCTTCCTTCCTTCCTTCCTTCCTTCCTTCCTTCCTTCCTTCCTTCCTTCCTTCCTTCCTTCCTTCCGCCACTTCCTTCCGCCACTTCCTTCCGCCACTTCCTTCCGCCACTTCCTTCCGCCACTTCCTTCCGCCACTTCCTTCCTTCCGCCACTTCCTTCCTTCCGCCACTTCCTTCCTTCCGCCACTTCCTTCCTTCCTTCCTTCCTTCCTTCCTTCCTTCCTTCCTTCCTTCCGACACTTCCTTCCTTCCTTCCTTCCTTCCTTCCGACACTTCCTTCCTTCCTTCCGACACTTCCTTCCTTCCGCCACTTCCTTCCGCCACTTCCTTCCGCCACTTCCTTCCTTCCGCCACTTCCTTCCTTCCTTCCTTCCTTCCTTCCTTCCTTCCTTCCTTCCTTCCTTCCGCCACTTCCTTCCTTCCGCCACTTCCTTCCTTCCGCCACTTCCTTCCTTCCTTCCTTCCTTCCGCCACTTCCTTCCGCCACTTCCTTCCGCCACTTCCTTCCGCCACTTCCTTCCTTCCGCCACTTCCTTCCTTCCGCCACTTCCTTCCTTCCTTCCGCCACTTCCTTCCTTCCTTCCTTCCTTCCTTCCTTCCTTCCTTCCTTCCTTCCGCCACTTCCTTCCTTCCGCCACTTCCTTCCTTCCTTCCGCCACTTCCTTCCTTCCGCCACTTCCTTCCGCCACTTCCTTCCGCCACTTCCTTCCGCCACTTCCTTCCTTCCTTCCTTCCGCCACTTCCTTCCTTCCTTCCTTCCTTCCTTCCTTCCTTCCTTCCTTCCTTCCTTCCTTCCTTCCTTCCTTCCTTCCTTCCTTCCTTCCTTCCTTCCGCCACTTCCTTCCGCCACTTCCTTCCGCCACTTCCTTCCGCCACTTCCTTCCGCCACTTCCTTCCTTCCTTCCGCCACTTCCTTCCTTCCTTCCGCCACTTCCTTCCTTCCTTCCTTCCTTCCTTCCTTCCGCCACTTCCTTCCTTCCTTCCTTCCTTCCTTCCTTCCTTCCTTCCTTCCTTCCGCCACTTCCTTCCGCCACTTCCTTCCGCCACTTCCTTCCGCCACTTCCTTCCGCCACTTCCTTCCTTCCTTCCTTCCTTCCGCCACTTCCTTCCTTCCTTCCTTCCTTCCTTCCTTCCTTCCTTCCTTCCGCCACTTCCTTCCGCCACTTCCTTCCGCCACTTCCTTCCTTCCTTCCTTCCGCCACTTCCTTCCGCCACTTCCTTCCGCCACTTCCTTCCGCCACTTCCTTCCGCCACTTCCTTCCGCCACTTCCTTCCGCCACTTCCTTCCTTCCTTCCTTCCTTCCTTCCTTCCTTCCTTCCGCCACTTCCTTCCTTCCGCCACTTCCTTCCGCCACTTCCTTCCGCCACTTCCTTCCGCCACTTCCTTCCTTCCGCCACTTCCTTCCTTCCTTCCTTCCTTCCTTCCTTCCTTCCTTCCTTCCTTCCTTCCTTCCTTCCTTCCGCCACTTCCTTCCGCCACTTCCTTCCGCCACTTCCTTCCGCCACTTCCTTCCGCCACTTCCTTCCGCCACTTCCTTCCGCCACTTCCTTCCGCCACTTCCTTCCTTCCGCCACTTCCTTCCTTCCGCCACTTCCTTCCTTCCTTCCGCCACTTCCTTCCTTCCGCCACTTCCTTCCTTCCTTCCTTCCTTCCGCCACTTCCTTCCTTCCTTCCGCCACTTCCTTCCTTCCTTCCGCCACTTCCTTCCGCCACTTCCTTCCTTCCGCCACTTCCTTCCTTCCGCCACTTCCTTCCTTCCGCCACTTCCTTCCGCACACACACTCACACACAAGCACATATATTATTTTTTAGACTGCACTGCATGCACAGAACAATAAATTCCATGCATTTTGTACACTTTACATATATATATATATATATATATACTGTACCAGCTGCATGGGGCCTCTGTGCAGAGCACTGGGGCTGTCCTGTGGACAGTGTAGGAACCACTGAAGGACATGGCTGGGCCACAAAGAGAAAGAGGGTGATCCCCTAGGGTAAACAGGCTTAAGGAAGGACAAAAGACCACACAGAGGAGAAAAGAGTGAGAAATGAAAAAAGTGTGAGAAGAGACAAAATTATTGTCCATTCAAATTGATTTCGATTGTGAGAAACTAAGCCAAAAACTGCAAGCATTTACATGAGCAAAAGATTATTTGGGGACATTGCAGAAGTTAAATATCTGGAAATGTACATTTTCAAGGACAATTATTCCAGAAATCCTTATACTTAGAAGAGGAAATTAATCCTTCACCTCAGATTAGTTAACTGCATGTTACAGTAACTGCATTGATTTTATAGGAGAAAAAAGAAAATTTGGGAAAAAAATTTATCATAACATCTTCTGTGCCTCTTCTACTGAGAGTGAGAAAAGTTATACAGTCTGATGTCCACTTCAGTGTGAAAAACTAAGTTTAGAGTCCATGTGCTTTTTCATGCACTTTCATGAAGTGAAATAACCCATTGGAAGGACAGATTCCTTCTATCCTCATATTTCCACTTACAGAAATTTTCAGAGCAATGAAATTCCTTAACTAGTTCCAGCTTCTGCATGTGATAATTTAGTTGTTAAAGTAGCTTGACTGTAAAGACAAGTAACAGTTTTCTTTCACTGCTGTATTTCCAAACAAATAAAAGGAAAATTCATTACACGTCATCAGAACATTTTTAGACAAACAAATATCTGCAAATAACTAATGTCATTATATTTTCCCCTCATCATACATACTGTTAAATATGTGCAAAAAGAATCCAAACACCTAAAAATTAATTCCACTCAGTCTGGATTAGTCGTGATTTTATGTAAATAAATATTATAGAGCAAGGTGTCCTAATCATTCCAGTATTATGAGGATATTCCTATCAATAAGGAATGTAATTGTTATTTCACTTCATCTCTCTTAATAAGTGTAAATTAACCAGAAAAACTAAAAGAATTAACTTTTTAAATTATTCATTCAAAAATAATCCATTTAACTTCATGTACTGAGCATGATCTCTTATCTTGTTCTATGTGTCATACAGGTATTTTTTTTGAGTGGGGGATGTTTTTTTGTTTAATTGACGATTTTCACAGAGTAAATAGAACATGTCTGAAACCTGCTACATTTCTTTGTGGTGAATAAACTTACCTTGCTTTCAAGCAACTCTAAACTCGAGTGTTTCTGTCACGTTCTTCTTGCCAGGAAATTAAGCTCTGAAGTAAGCAACATCTTCCCATAACACTGGCCATGCTATGCATAAGCAAATACCCAATTTGAATTAGAGGGGGGGGACAAAAAAGATAAGATGTTTTGAAACAACAGATAATCAATGCAGGAGTCTTCAATTCTCTCTGGGTTGTATAACATTGCAATATATTATCAGCCTCACTTAGCTATTTATTCTTCCCCAGAGTAGCCAAACTCCTGATTAATTTAGAAGTACTGTTAAAGTTACAGTTACCAAAATAACATGTGTTTAATATCTGACTTAATCACTTTAACGTTGCTCCAAGAGATGTGAATGTAAAATAAAATTAATCACATATAAAGATTTTAAACAAATCAGTTTTTGGTTTTTTTTTTTAGCTTTCTCTGAAAACTGAGATGAAAAAAAGGTTAAAGATATGTATAGAGAGTCTCTTCAGTCCAGAATATAGATGCATTGGGACTGGGCAATAATAGAACAACATTTGTTGTGCCTGGATTTAGAGGTTGATTGAAATTATGGGCTAGACTAGAAACAATAAAATAATGTCAAATTAAGATTTCTGATTTAAATATTTTATTTTTCCAAAGAAATAAAGGTGGATATATGTTACCACTGCTAATATGAACATAGCCATCATATGCTTCTCCCTATAGCCAGTGGAAGGAAGTTAACATTAGGATTCTAAGCATGTTAAGGCAAGATAAAGCATCCTGAAAAGGACCATTTTCTCAGCCTAATACAGAGGAGCCATTGGCATGACTCTGTTCCTAAATAGATGTCAATTCTTTGGTTTTATGGAGAATTTAGCTCATTAGCAGGTAAGAATTTTAGGCAACTTGGCTTAAATTTTTCTCTTAAAACTTTCTAAGAGAAATTTACAAATGGCCAATCCAAATCAAAATTCAGCAGACAAAGCAATAAAAAAAAAAATTTTTTGGTAGAACAATACTTGTAAATACTTCCACCTTTAGTGGAATAGATGGAATAACACCAGGATATGAGATAAATTAATCATAAATTATGGTGAGGTGTAGCCTGAGTACAGCTCACTTCAGGCATTCCTAAAATCTTATGCTGATGTTCCTATTGTGGAAAACAATGACCAATGCAAAGTTTACTGGCATCCTCCTGCGCTATAGGTGCAAAACAGTAATCTACTTTCTCCAGAAGGTTTTGCTTACTTAATCAAGATGTAGTAAAGTCTTTTTAGTTTATGTTCCAGTCTGTACATGTATATTTCCTGAAATTGCGTGATTCTGTGTGAAATCTTTCATGTTGAAAACCCCAACCAACTAATAATAAATACAAACCACATTACTAAAAAGAACACCTTTGAAATTTTTCACTGATGTTTAATAATGATGATACTTCTGAAAATTTAGCAGAAAAATTACATTGATTTCTCCAGCCATGTCCTGATTTAGACAAACAAATATGAAAATAGAATATCTATTCAAAGCACACATCTTCCTTCGAAGTCTTTTGCTGCTGAATCAGATCAGAACAGAAAGGTCCTAGCAGCCAATCTCAACAAATTTATTTGTGTTTCATTAATATGAATTCTATGATTAATGCCCTTAGTCTCTGTTTTGCTGCAGCTTAAGCAAACAAAAGAGAGCAGAAAGTGTCTAGCCTTTGTAAAAGTCATAGTGCTGAGCCTCTTCATTCTCAGGCAAATATCACATTTCATAAATTATTGTGCCAAAACAAATAAACGGTTGTTGATGTGAAAAAAACTCTAAACAAACAGAAGAGAGAAAAAGGGATGACTCACTTGCCTCATTTTGTGTATGTCTTATCTAAATGTCTATGCCTAAGATATTAGTTCAATTCTTCTTTATAGTGATTGGACAGAAACAAGAGCTTTTAATGTGACTTCCCTATGCATTGCTTGAATGACCATAGATATGTATAGTTTGTTTAGATAAATGTCATTCAAGATATCTGCAGACTGGTAGTTAGAAATATGAAGTAATAATGACCAAAATTAGAAATCATTCATTAGATAATCTAACTAACACTTTGCCAAAGCACTTAGGATGATTATTCAAAAATACATTAAATGTACAACAAATGGACTTGGTAAGCTTTAGGATGTTTTGTATTTTATTGTTTGCCTTGGTATGAAAGTCAAAACATGATATACATAAAATGGGAATGAATTCCACTGAATACTGAAACCTTATAGATAATAATTTTGGATTAGTTTTTACTTTTCCCAGTATTGGTTCCTTTAGAGTTTTTCATAAGCAAACTTACTCACCTGAAAGCTTGATTGGAATGATGAGAGAAAAGACAAAAAAAGGAGAAAGTTTTGTAGAAAGTCTTAGTTTTAATAGATTTCAGTTTGTGTTGCTGTGTGTCTTGTTAGTGCACTGAGGACTCAGGTGGGATATTTGGAAACAGACAGCAGCAGTCACAAATGGGCAATTGCTTTGAGTCATTAACCATTAACATTTCAGTGTCTCAGAATGGAATATCTATTTTAGAAAAATCTTGAGTTCTTAATCCCTTAAAACAGACTGCTCTTTCTCAGATAATTTACATTGCATATTTTAGAACTGTGATAATTTTCATAATTATTTAATATATCTCAGACTTTAAATGGTTCTTCTTGTAGTTATAGGACTATTATTCCTGCTTGGACAAACACCTTCAGCCTCAATATCATTATTAAAAGGAACAATGTATTTGAAAAATCAAAGACATATAGACTGAAGAAATATTTTAACATGGACTTTGAAAAGAGGATATTTGAGTGACTTATAGAGAAGCATAACAGATTTTTTTGCAAAAATGCAGAAACCACTGTTACATAGGGTCAAAGCTCTGGAATACATTTGTCCAAATGGTAAATGATTTCTCAAAACACATCTATAACACATGGCCCTGTATTTCAACTCGTGTTCAGCTGCAGCCTAAATAGCTGCAGTAAAGTCCAGGGTAAGGAACCACAAAGGGCCTTTGCATGGTATCCACAGAGGTTTATTTCAGCCACCCAGTAAGATGTCCAGGTCCAGGGCACCCACACGAGGAGGGTCCAGGTTTCTCTCTGCCCAGGGACCTGGGGGTGACCCTGGTCTTGGGGCAGTACAAGGATAAAGGCCAATTAGGGAATAGGGAGGGATTGGCTCAGGAACATGGGACCAGACATAGGAGCAGGGGAAGGAGGCTGTGGGGTCTCAACAGCTTTTTGAGGGAAGCTTCTTGTGTCTCCCTAGACTAAAGGATGCCCCCCATGGTCTCCACAGTGTTTCAAACATGAATCAGATTCATATTAAATAAATGATAGCTTTGTGGTAGATCTAGAAAAGAAGCTTTACATATTCTTTTCTGTACCTAATGTGACAGGGGATAGGTTCTTGGTAAGGAGCATATCTATTTTGTTCATGTGAGATATAGCTGGACATATTCAGCCTTGTAATATTCTGAAAACTCTTCATAGTAAACCTAATTAAATATTACAACTGTTTACCAAGTGACACATAAGACTTCCTTACAGACTGATATGGTTTGACAGCTTCAAAAAATTCTTTAAATACTCCAACTCCAGGCAGTTTTACATTTTCTCTTATGTTGCCCATAAAGTGTTCTAGTCATGTGTGTTCCCTTCCACAGATCTGTGAAATATAAATACCATTTAACTGTTTTAATCTCAAATATTTATATAATGATAGATATAATAATCACATCTCATCCATCAGGGGTTTTTCTTTGTATACTTTTCTCCCTCACATTATTTTGTTGATATATTCTCAGATTTAGGGATTATGCTCTCTGTCTTTGAACAACTGGATTTGGACCACAGCAAAACAAGACCTGAATCAATTATGGGAAATACATTTTTTTTAATGTGTCTTGCATGCAGGTGTGAAAATTACATTTGGCATTGGAAAGATAGGCAGAGAGCTTGCTCTTCCTGGTAGTGCAGGGACAATTTGTTCTTAAGGGGATTATTTAGGTTACTTGATCAACTTCCTTGCAGCCAGGTGGTATGGAAGAGGTTATGCATGCATTAAGAAACTAAATGTGCCTCTGATCAGCTTCCAATACACAGACTGGTCCAGATCCACACTACTGAACTCTCTTCACCAGTAAAGAGCAGTCAAAGGCAAATTGCCTCCTGACAATGATCCCAAGCCATGGAAACTCCCAAGTAAAGTCTGGAAATTGTGTAAGAGATGGGTAAATGTCCTGGAGAAAAATCTGAACTTCAAGCTACTCTAGCATTTTGACAAGGGTAGACAACAACACTTTTGTGCTGGTGCTCAGAAACAGTTAAATTTATTAGCATGGGTGCAGTTTCACTGTCTCCTGCTTCTTCCTGTGGTAATTCATTTTTTGAATGAGTAAATATTCTAAAACAAATCACAAGGTCCCACATGAACATAGCTGACTAAAATGTAATGTTCTCTGGTAGATAAGACATCAGTGTAGACCCATTGATCCCGTTTTGGCATTAACCATTATGGAATAGGTTTTTAAGAATTAATCATCACACTTTACTGCTTTCTGTCACATATTCAAAGAACAAAGAGAAATACATTAAAAGGCTGAGTCTCAGTTTACCCTTTCTAAGACAACACTTCCTGACCTCACAAAAGCGCTGGGATGTTCATGCTCTGGCTTTTCAGAATTGTATGAACAAGAGCTTCAAATTAGTGGTATAGCTGGTCATTTGAATGCAAATTCACAAGAACTACATACTCAAAACCTGTCTACAACATTGCTTATCTGCCTTTATTGAGATGATTTTGACACCACTGGTCTTTATATTTGATGAGGCATGCTTCTGTTTAGGAATTCTAAAATGATGAGAAAAAAATACAAGCTAAAAATTCAGGACAAATGCTTATAGCCTTTCATGGGTCAGTGCTACATATCAAATCAATGAAATGTTTGCTGAAAACCCATAGTAAATGGCAAATCAATTCACCAATCTCTTCAGCAATGTTTTCATCCCAAGCCTATGCAGCCAAGTGATTAGATACATACTCATTATTTTATGCCTATCATTTTGAGGAGTCAATGAGTGATGTCTCTTAATAATTTGAGAACACAAAAATAAAACCTTAGCCCAAGTAATTCTTTTCTGGCAAAAAATTATGACTTGGCTGAAAAATCCAGAGAGCAGCTTAAGAAGGTAGAGACAGGCCATCATGAATTAGATGATGCAGCTTCTACAATATTATGATTAATATTTAGATAAAAGTAACTTAAATTTCTTCACAGTATGCCCTGGGAAAAACTTAATTTGAGAACTTATGAAAAATCTCAGTATTACCTAAGCAAATAAAATGCTTTTAAAATGTACATGATAAACAAGCTAGGTTAAGTCTTAAACTGTATATATGGGTGAACTGTCATTGCAATGCATTTTGATAATGTCTAGTAACAATTACATGGAAATTAATTATGTCTGAAATATTTAGGACTGCAAAGGACCTCCTGGGTAATGCAGCTTATTATTGCATGGCAATCGATCCTTGTGTCTTACAAGATACTTCTACTAAACGTCAAATAATTAAAACTGACTACCTTATTTTATTTTCAAATTTTTTTTCATTATTAAGCAGTTCCAAAATATTTTTTTACTGAAAAATAAAGCCTTTTTTTCTATCTTAAATCTGTTCTTAATCTATTTTAATGCATTTGTTGCAACAGAATTTAATTGCCTATTATTTTCCAGAAAAACTTGTCATCTACTCTTCAGAGTGGATGGCTGAGCCATACTCCATGTTTACATCACAGACCACAGGAGGTGGTTGTTCATATATTCTTCCAGCTCCCTGAAGACTGCATTTTGAATCAAGCTCTCACCTGCAATGTCTGCATTTATTTGCAATCTAAACCTAAATCTAAATCTAAAACCTTAATATAAGTGCCAAGGTTCTTTTCAGCTCACCTAGTGTATTGTGTCCTACAGGTCTGGAATTGCTCATAAACCAGTCTTCAATCTGCTAGTCCTCTCTGAAGCTCCTCTAGTTTGGCATCCTCTTTTCCCTAACATGGAAACTCCATGGAGTTCTCCAGAGAGATTTTCTACAATGTCTTGATAAAGGTCTCACACAATTCCTATATATCCTTTCACTGAAAAGATGAGGCTCATTTTGTAGCTAATTCAATGATCTGGTTGAAAAAGACGGAGTTTTCACCAGAAGGGCTTGTAGTAGTGTGCACAGATATCAAGAAGGGTATACATTTCTCCCAGAACAGCTCCTGGACTGAAGGATATTAAAAGAATCAAAAAGCAAGCTAAGTAAGAAATTATCCAAATGTGGGTGGGTTCGTAGGATATATGTAGGATGACAATTATTATTATTCTTTTTAAAATCAAATGTTGCAGAACAGGTTGTCCAAAGAGGTTGTGGAGTTTCCTTCTCTAGTTATTCAAAAGCTGCCTGGAACTGTCCTTAGTAACATACTTTAGGAGCCCCAGCTTAAGCAGGGAGGTTAGATGAGATGACACCCTATGGTCGCTTCCAACCTTACTTATTCTTTGATTCTGTGATTATCTCATCAGACTTTTATGTAAAATGAAGGACACTGAATGTATGTATTATGTTTGCATTTTGCCAGTGTCTTGTGCACCCATCAATAATTAATAAAAGTTGCTTATTCTCCTACAGAGCGAAGATTTTGTCTATTTTGTCTCTGTATTTCATCTCTCCATGTAAGATTTATTTAGCCTCTGTTGAAATAGGGGAGTTGACCCTGGCTGGCAACTAAACCCTCACCAGCCATTTGCTTACTCCCTGCCCTATCACAGGATGGAGGAGAAAAACAGAAGAAAAAAAGGCAGAAAAACTCATTGGTCATGATTAAGGTGATTTAATACATGAAGGAAAGGGAAAAAGAAGCACAACAAACAAACAATGCAAAGGGAATATTTACCACCTACTACTAGAAAACAGTGGCCTAATAGTCCTCAGCAGTGACCACTTTGGAAAAACTGTGCCCCAGGTTTTGTTGCTGAATATCATGTTATATGGCATATTATATGTTCTATGGGAGAGCCCTTTGTTAAATTTGTCCCAATTGTCTTATCTCCCATCTCCCATCTTCTACCTGGACTACTAACTGAGGGGACAGAGTGAGAAACAAAGTAGGTCTTGATGCTGTGCCAGCACTTTTCAGCAGTAGCTAAAACATCAGTGTGTTATCAACACTTTTAGTTAGAAATTAAAACACAGCACCATACAGACTGCTATACGAAAGTTAACTCTACCTCAGCCAGAGACGCTACAGGGTAAAATTTTGTTTTGTCATCAATAATGTTCATCTTCTATTCATAATCTATAATTCCTCTCAAAATTTTGCTATTTGTAGCATCATATTTTTATAGTGTTCATAGCAAATTTTTTATTCTATCCTTAGTATATTTAATTTGTTTCTGTGTTGCTTGCTGAAATGAAGTTATTTTTCCTATTGGTTACCTGCAACTTTTCCTGAGAAAAAGCATTCTTCTGCCTTGTAGATTTCACTAGAGCTTCCAGTTCCTTCTGTTCTTCAGGACTTTTCTTATGAGAGTAGTCATTCCAAGTGGTAGTAGCCCAAGCCCATTTGGCTTTCTGTTAGTTCCCTCTTCCTACTAGCCACCATCTATTAAAAAAAATTCTCCATTTTGTAATAAAATTCTCCATTTGGTAATAAACCGAAACACTTCATTACTGCAATGTATTTTCTAAAGAGCGAGAAACAACATGTAAGTAGTGTGCAAGTCCACAAAACTTTCTCTCTTTTGTCTAAAAAACAGGTGGTGAAGTGGTGCACTAGAAATTATAATAAGTATAAACCAGAGAGAGTCAGATGAAACTGGTATGAAAATTGTGAAGTTCTTTTTCAAAAGTCTGAATTTTTTGAGTATTTTAAAAAACATTTTTTCCTAGAAGAGTTTAATTTAATGATCAAAGTCAGCTAGAGAATATTGTATACAAATAAAGTCTCTATCTGAATTTTTAAGCCATAGTAAATTTTTCTTTCACCTTTCCCCTTTGAATTCTGGATCTACGTTCTCTCATTCTCTTTTAACAGTCATGCACAACTCCTGCTATTTCATCTTGCTCTGTTATATTTTGGCTAACACAGGTTTTCTTTTGGGCTTACATTTTTGTGTAGTTGTCTTCTTTCCCACCTCTAAAGATAAGATCATTCTTATCTCAGTTACAAAAACATCTTCTGTCTGCTGTTCAGTTTTCTCATTTCAGATGTAGTAGGTTGTCTTGTTCTCCGCATTTTTAATCCTTGTGACTAACACTGTAGTAACTTGGCATCTGCTTGCTTTGTGCAGAAAGTTTAATCTGTCTTTCAGCTTTGAAGTTCATGCTCAGTTGTGATCTTGCTCATACTTCTGCACTCATTCACCTCTGGATATTTTCGCTTCATGCAGACAGCTTTCTTAAGTCTTTCCAGTCAATTCTCCACATAGTGTCTGCATGCCTTTGTGTCTCCTCCCTTAGATGTGGGAGAGAAACCATCTTTTAATGAGCCAATTTACTAGTTCTTTTCGTTCACTTTTCTTTCCAGTTAGGAAAAAAAAGATAAAACATTTTGATAGGAAAAAACCCATTTTTCATATTTAAAATATAATTTAATATAATTTATCAACAAAAGCATTTTTGAATCCTCTACTACAATGCAATTACAGAAATTAGGTTAAACAAAATATAATAACCTAAATGAGAAGGGACTGTCTATAAAGAACAAGGTTGCTGGGAAGGTTTAGATGCACAAGACTACTTAAAACCCTAACTACCACAAAATTCTCAGTAGCCAAGGTTTTTACAAAATATAGCATATAATTCTAGAATGTAGAAGTTAATCCAAGCTCTTGAATCTGAGTACCATCAATTCTCTTTAAGGTTAAGATTCAAGAAAATGCAATCTCTTACATAAAAAAAAAAAAAGAAAAGAAAAAAAAAAGAAAAAGAAAAAGAAAAAGAAAAAGAAAAAGAAAAAGAAAAAGAAAAAGAAAAAGAAAAAGAAAAAGAAAAAGAAAAAGAAAAAGAAAAAGAAAAAGAAAAAGAAAAAGAAAAAGAAAAAGAAAAATTTAACACCTAGGCACACTTCCCTAGTCTATGTGGTTGAAAATTCTGAATCTATGACACTCAAAAAGCAAGACCTGGTGTGAGAAAGACATAGTCACAATTTCTTCTGGAAATCTTCAATCAGTTGAATTCTTTCCTTATGCTTAATCTCTACCAGAATTGAGACATTAGGTACATCTTAAATTCCCTAAAGAATTAAAAAATTCCTGCAATAACCCTAAATGGTCACCTCCCCCAACGTTAACACAATAAGTGTGCAGTAAAGCTGGGTTTGGAAAGCAACTTCTAGTGGAATGCTTTTATTCTATAACTTTTTCTTTATCAAGAAGAACTTGACTTTATTAATTTTTTCTTTATCAAATGAATGCAATCAAATGAAAGGTGGGACATTCCAGAGCCAAGGACTGAGTATTCTTGTCTCCTGTCAAGAATGGCAGATTTCCATAAGCTTTAAAAATTTTGAAGCCCCTTAAATAGTTTCAACAAGGTCTCCGAAGTTATATGTGATAAACTGCAGGAATAGGAAACACTGTTCTGAAAGAATGAAATTACTAAATTTTTTGGTAGAGAGATTAAGTACAGTAGAAGGAATATGAGACTGTCAAATCCATAAAGACTAAAATAGCTTCACATGATGCAGGCAATCAAGCCTGAAGGATCCATGTCTTCCTCTGAATTATCTCCTAGATAATTTAGGCAGTTGTCCACTCAGTATTGTGAAGCTTATAAATAAAGTTTTAATGCCACACTAGCATTTCTCCTGCATTTCATAGCTATTGAACATACTTTTGTTTTTTTCATTTAATATTTACTGTCATCAGTGTAGGAATCTCTCTGTTGAAATCTTTAATGAAAACTAAACATTGTCTCTAAAATTTATCCTGGTCTGATGCGTAATACTACATAAAACTGTGCCATTTGAAAGTTTTTTGTATTTTTTTTAGTTGTTCTCATATTTTCAAAATGTTCTCTAGATGCAATAATTCATACTTGCAGTTGCTTTTTTCCACGTACTAGAAGTTCAGTATTAAAAACCCTAAGGTATTAATGTTTGGCACCCTGAAGTGTACTATAATTGTGAGAGAAAATGTAATCTTTACTTCAGAAATGGAAACATTTAGGGGGAAAAACTCATAGGAAGTTGCCAGTCATGATTTAACATGCATGCAGGAAAAGGGAAGTCCAAAATATTAATGTGCCTCAGGAAGCAATGTGCGGGGAAGTTATTTAGTGAAAAGAATGCGCTGGTTATTCCTCATTACGTTTTGGTTGCAATCCTGTTTAAACTTGAATAAGGTTGTTTTTCCTTTGTCCTCCATATTGTTGTTGATATCGCTGAAAATTTAATGAAGTTGGCACACTGTCAGAAACATAATTTGCTATTTTTATTACTCTGTCAATATTGTACATTAAGGTCCTCAACAGCCTTCGATGAAAGTAAAAGTCTTTAAACAAGCAACGTAGCAATGCAAACAGGAAATGTCTAATGCATGTTTCTTAATACCATAGCCTAGATTAAAGCTTTTGAAGTTGTCTCACTAATTAATTTGAAACTGTGATGAAAACAGAAAGTGCCTATAGATGTAAGGTTTCCAAGGCACTCTGATGAAAACTTCTCATGACAGAAGACCTTATTAGGTTTTGGCAAATGCTGTCTATAGTACCATGCATAGCAGCCCATAAAGAAGGCCTGGCTTCTACTCTGCCCCAGAAGGGATGGATTAAATCTAAATTTGGGTTTTGGACCCTCAGACTGCAAAACAAAACTTCTATGGAGTAGGCAGAAAAATGTTTAAATCTTACTTTTATTTTCTCTTTGCAATCCTATTTTACATTTTATATATACAGGATTGGAAGTTAACTCTTTGGTCATCAAAACTGCATTACTTAATAGAAAAGTTGGGAGATGTCTAGTTTTGGCATAAGTAGTTACTATTTAATCCTTTTTTCCAAATTCTTTTTTTTTAATTGAGCTCTGAGTGTGAAATATGCTTCATAAAATCTCAACAGATCCTACAACAGCAGCAATGTAACCTTTCGCAACTACATATTTTTATACAGAAGTTACATCAACAAATAAATATGTCAAACTAAATAGATGATGCAAAGTGTTACTTACTTTGAATATTGAAATATATTATCTCAATAAATCTGGCACAGAAAAGAGAGTAACTCTGCTGCAAATTGATCCAAATACTGAGTTTCACTTGAGAATAAATTAGTCTTCATTCTCTGTCAGAGAAAAATGGATGCATAAACAGATGAATATTCCCTCCTCCCCCCACTCCAAAACAGTCTGATCACAAATTGTCAAGTTTCTGTATGTGATACTCCATGAAAAGAACTGGAACCAAGCCAATGGATTTGTTCATGTTTGTGTGTGTTTGTGGGCATGCCTGCAGTGGTGGGGAGAGGGGTATGTGTGTGGGTGAGGGAAGAATTCCCTCTGGATT
The DNA here is from genome assembly GCF_027579445.1 of Ammospiza nelsoni. Lineage (NCBI taxonomy): Eukaryota > Metazoa > Chordata > Aves > Passeriformes > Passerellidae > Ammospiza > Ammospiza nelsoni. The sequence goes on from NC_080634.1 coordinate 68,004,976, forward strand.
GTACTCATAACCTGAAAGTCCTTTTTCACTGCAGTTTTGAATCTGATTGCATAAAAAGGAAGCATTCAGAAACCTTCTAACAAGTATTTCAAGAACAGAGAAAAAAAGGAAAGGTAAGCCAAAATACTGAAGAAAATCATGAAGAAGATGGAGCCATGGGGTATTTAACATGAAGAGAGGCTAAGCTAGATTGGTTAGGCTGGAGAAGGGAAGGCAAAGATTAGTCTTAATTGGAGTTTTACACTTCCTAAAGCAGTACTATAGCACACAGACTCAGTGTCCTTTCAGAGAGGCTCAGAGGAAGGACAAAAAGCTACAGTCACAGGTTCAAGCATGAGGGAAAAAAGGAAGTTTCTCAATGAGAGTGATTAAGCACTGTTGCAGGTTGCACACATGTGCAATCACTGACCTTAAGGACAGCCACAATTCAGCTGGACAAACCGCCTAGCAGGTCAATTTAACTTCAAAATTTGCTGTCCTCTGAGCAGGAGCAGGACTAGATGACTTCAGAGTTCTCCTGCAACTTTATTTTTGTATAATTCTATTGAAAAATACTTTTATATCAACAAGAAACAGAATCCTGGAATGTGCCAATCCAGACTTCTCCTCTGTTGATATGTATGATATGTAGGTGTGTATGTTGACAAGGATGAGACAAAGAGGGCCCACTTGCAAGCATATAGTTGCCAATACCTACAGTTAGAACAGACTCTGAGTGCAATTTATGATTGTACACTTCATACAAACAGTCTCAAAAGCTGTAGGATGCAACCAGTTGATATTTTCATGCTCTTTAGTTAGGAAAATGTACTCTGGATGTGCCACTTATGTTAATCCAAATACTGCATGTTCTAGTCTTGTTCTGCATCTCACTAGTGTTAAACACATCAGATGAGCTAAAAGATTTTTTATTTTTTTGAAAATCTATGTGCACAAGCTTGACTAGTTGACTTCCAGCTAGGAAGGTTTTTCAAAGATAATTTTCTTTATAATAGTTTTTCTGATCCCATTTCCTTAACAGACTGAGCTTTTACAGGGTTTATGGGAGCATTTGAGCTCTTGAACTGCTGACAGGTTCTTTGCATAAAGTAACAGTAAAGGTCCTTTTGTGTATATAACATCCAAATTTATCTTTTAAATTGCTGGAACTTCTCTGCACCACAACCCTCATATTTTATTTTAGTATATAATTTACATAAGGGGTGAAATAGTCTTAGCAGTTCAGATGCCATTAAACCCCCAAATTCTTCCTGTTAGGATCAAAAGCAGGTTCTGAAACCTTATTTTACAAGTCCTTCCAATTTTCTATTTTTATTTACACTTTTATGATAGCATGCTTAAAATCATACACAGAACGAGACAGTGAGATCTCAAAGAAGGCATAACTTCACTACGATAAATAACACTAATTAATCTGAGTTACTCCACTACAGTAATAGAAATGGTCACAAAGAAGAGCTGCCATAATTTGATCACACTAGAGTAGGACCAGACATAATTTATCTTTTCTAAAAAATAGTGCAACCAAAATCTTGTGCAAAAATGAAGTCACAATAGTTTGCTTGTTTGTTTGTTTTATTTACACAGACAACTATCTTCTATTTAAATACTCTATGAGAATCTACTATATTGATTTTGCATTTGGCTTCCACTGCCCTGTTATTTTGTGTTACTTTCAATCTCTTTGTACTGATATTGCTATTAAAAACACATCAGAGCTAGAAAAATATCATGAAATGACCATGTTGCTGGACAGAATCGTGAATAACTCAAATTTTCTGTCATCAGGCTAGAGTGAATAAAAGAAATCTAAGTTTGAATTCTCATAGTTGAAACAGTCAATTGAAAAAAGCAAATCCTTCTTAAGATAGAAGAGAGAGGAGGAAAATTACTAGATAGATACTGTATGATGGGATATTCTCTTTTAAAGCCAGTCTATTATTACTCCTAAATGATAGCTGCAAGCAGCATTGAAAAGAAGTCCATTTAGGTTGTTACAAAGATTGCAATGATGTGTAAAATAATCCCTTTTTAGGTAAGATTTGTAGTGTAAAGTAAAAATACCTTAAGCCAAAGGAATGGAGATCTTTCCTTCTGCAATATAGTAATTCAGAAAACCAGAAGCCAAATTAAATATTAAGGGTTTTTTTCCTTTCAATGAACTATTAAATATCTTATTTAAAACATCTAAAGGCATTTTGAGTGAAAGTCATCATTAATAATAGGAGTGGTTTCTTGTGTTCTTCTACATTTCTTCTCTTTGTTAATTAAGATAATAGGATACTAACCAAATGTATCCTAAACAAACTTGGTGAATAAGACATAGTAGAAGTGAAGCCACCACTCTATCCAATATCTAGTCAGAGAAAGGACCAACTATGTGAAAAAAACTATAAATAATCATGACCAACAAGAAAACTGACTTCCCTCACAAAAAGCTACAAAATTCAAAACCCGAAACACTTGGAAAATTAAATTATACAACTTGCTTTAATCTGAAACCTTATATAAGCTATTCAAAGATTAAGGTCTGTCAAGATTATTTTTCTTGAGCAAAGTATATGACTATCTTCATTGACTGTTATCTTCCTGTCCTGATTTTCAGCCTCCTTGCCCTCAGGGTATGGTTTGACCCCAAGTCCAGTTGGAAAGGAAAAACATCTGTGTTTTATCTAAAACAGAAGAAAAGAGAGGAGTTTGTTGGAGTTTTTTTTTCTTAATTTGCTGGACAATCAAAAATGCTAAGAAAATAATTTTCACGTTCCAAGATTGGCTAGTTATTCAAGGCTGTGAGGATGAGAAGGAATTTTCCTATGTGAAAGAACTGTGAATATTGGTACTGAGGTTGTACACATGCTTTCCAAAACCTGTGATTTCTTTGTTCTCTAATTCCATGAATTATAGGGATAAAGTCAATTTTGTCATGTAATTTCAGTATCAAGATTAAATGTGAAAAATATTAGGTAGGAAATTATATGTGTCTGCAAAGATTCAACTTACTAATCACTGAAATACTTAGTAAAAAAACCAAAATGAACTGTTGACTTAACGGGTTTTCTTTCTGCTTTAAGTGTACAGTATGTTTAAGTGCAAACCAGATATTTTTCCTAAATAGAGTATAATTTTTTCAGTATAGAAATGAAATAATTATGTTAACTTAACAATGGAAAATTCTTACTGGAAGCAAACAAAATAGCTATTAGCATAACACATAATAGCATAATTGTGAAGAGGGAGAGGATGAAGCAGAATAATTATTGGCAGTGTTTGAGATGTTTCTGAGGCACTGTTAAAGATATTAATTTAAATCTTTAAAAAATCCCTGGTTCTATCAAGACCTACGGTCTATTCTGATGAACATATGGAGTGATGTTCAGCATAGGCATTCTAATCTCATTGGTTTTTAGGCAAAAATACCATATGGAAGGACCATATTGTGCTTAATCTCCTGAGTGTGATAGTAGGTAAAACCTTCACCCTATTACACAGTCTAATGTAACCAGACAGAGTAGAATCAAAACATATGCCAAGATTCTGCAAGTGTTTCAGAAATGCCTTTCTCTGAAGTTACTGGTGGTCTTGGAATTTTTTTTAATTAATAAAACCACAAACAAATAAAAAAAGAGCAGATAAAAAAGAGGAATTATTTTCACAATTTATAGTAGTTATTAGGGAACAATATGAGTGGCTCTTCTCATGCTATATTGGCTAGTCGCTTGTCTAATCAGATAATATACATCTCACAGCACGGGGGGCTGTGAAGTTACAACATGCGTGATTTAATTCAATCAAAAATTTCAGACACAGATGGAATTTTTCAATAAATTGTCAGATGTTTTGGATAACTTGTGAATCAAATGAGTTTATTCATATCAATATTTGTGTTATAGCTTGATGTAATCTGTATGCATATAAAAGTAGCTACCAAAAATTTTCGTGTTTATTAAAAGAGTTATTAAACAGAGTACTGACACAGAGATCATTTGTATAACAAACAAGCACAGAAAAGGTCTCACAAATCTAACTTCTGGACAATATGCATCCACTGGTGATCAGTCATTCACAGAGATGTTGGGCTTTTTTTGTTTTATTTGTTTTGGTTTGGTTTGGGTTTTTTGTGTTGTTTTGTTTTTAATTTGTAATCTTTTAAAATATATCACATGAGTAAGTTTACCTAGTAAACATCAAGTGTATTTATGGAAGTCACCTGCATGCAGACTTGGCCTGAATAGGCCAACATAAAATGTACAGTGTTGTTGGGTCAGGAACATGTGACTTTTGTATGATATCTTTATTGGAAAGTTAACAACTGGGGAGAAACTAAGAGAAAAAATTCTCATATTGAACATGTCCTGTACAGAAAATTGCAAATTTCTTGATCTATTTCTTTCAGCTGTTAAAGCTTTATTGATGACATTCACAGTGGCATCACAGGTTGTGAACTAAGAATCGTTTACTGTCAACACATTGGCTCTTATTTCTGATATACTCCTATGTTTGGAATATATAAATTCGGCTACTGAAATGTGCTTTCCTCCTACACTTTCTTTGCATTAAGAAAATACCTTCCAGAGCTGTTACATTTTATGTTTACCCCTAGATTTCTAGATATTCAGATAAAATGCAGCAATGGCAAGACTGTCAAAGTTTTAGGTATGATCTCCAGAGGTCCCTTCCAACCCTAAATATTCTATAATTCCGTGATCTGCAAAATAAACTCCTGCTGTTTTTTACTGTGGCAGAGATAATTTTCTTCACAGTGGCTAGTATGGGGCCATGTTTTAGTCTAGTGGTGACAATAGCATCAATAACCCAGTAATGGTTTAGCTATTGCTGGGCAGTGCTTACACAGAGTCATGACCTCAGCCTCCCACCTCTCCCTATTAAGGAGGCTGGGGATGCACAAGAATTTGGGAGGGGACACAGCTGGAACAGCTGATCCCAACTGCCCAGAGGGATATTCCATATCCTATGACATCATGCTCAGCATACACAGCTGAGGAAAAAGGAGGAAGAGGGGAACGTTTAGAGTGATGGTGTTTGTCTTCCCAAGCCGCCATTGCACGTCGTCCAATGCCAATTTCCTGGAGTCTGCTGAATGTCTGACTGCCCATGGGAAGTGGAGAATTAATTCCTTGCACTGCTGGTGTGCATAACTTTGGTTTTACCTATTTAACTTTCTTTGTCTCTGCCCAATGATTTTCTCAGTTTTATCCTGATTGTCTTCCCTAGCCTGCTGGTGGGGCTTGGTTGCATCTGGGGATAAATGAGAAGAAAGTTATAGACCTATAATGTAGTTTCTTATCAGAAGTAAGTGAAAGAAGAAGTTCACAACCTTACAGAAGAAGGAGAAAATCAAAGAGGCAACAAAAATAGACAGAATGAGCCTTTTCTCCAAAAAATTTTCAATACTATTTTGAATGTCAATGGCTATACTGATGTCCAGCTTAAAAAAAATTAAAAATACAAAACTAAATCAAATGACAAATCTTTCCTTTATTTATGTAATTTTTTAAAAAAAGGTTTCTACACCTATATCTTTGAGCTGGCATACCTCTGTTTCTTCCTTTGCTGTTCCATCAACCTATAATCAAATTGACTCCAGTTTCTCTTGAATTGGTTGAATTAGTATGAATGTAATGGATAAGTATGAATGTCCCTGATATGTTTGGCTTACTTATCTCAGGAATTTCCAGTTTAAAGGGATTTATTTTCATTAGTATGTTCTATGTCATATGTTGTATATGTTATCCAAAGATGGATGGAATGATGAATTTTGCAAAATTATCCAACTGCATGTCTTACTGTCTTACTTTTATTTTTTCATAGCTTTCTTTTTTTTTTTTTCACTTTCCATCTGTAATTTCCCAGTTTGCCAAGTTGAGTACGTGCCAAAAATAGAGGATTTGTCTCTTGTTTAACTTCTCTTCATGTCCTGTTTGCAAGATTTTACTATTCTGTTTCTACTTCTGGGCAGTCAGCCAGATACTGCACTGCTTTGCTCTGGCTTGACAACACTTACTAATTATGTGAAATACTCAACCCTCCAAGCCCACAAATGGGAAAAGAAAAGTTTCAGTAGCAAAGAATGCAAAAGTACTATAGGGCAAAGTATCTGGTCAATCACAAAGGAAAACATTTCATATGAACTCATCTTGTGCATTCCAGGATCATAAAACATGTCACTTCTTGTTGATTTTATTTTGATCATACCAGATGCTTCTGTTGCTTTTTTCCTGTTCTAGAATTAAAATATTCCTGATTTTATATTTCTTCCTCTTTTCCCAAAGTTAGTTTCTATACTATCCATTATTGCTTCAATTTTATTGATGAATCAGTTTTCTTTTTTATATTCCCCCAATACCCTGATCTGTTTCTACTTTATGCAACAGATTTTTCATCGTATACATTTCTTAAATGTTTCTCAAGAATGTGAACAAAATTTTTTTCTGATGTCTGTAGGAGTGTTTTGATTGCAGGCATTGTGACCTGTTACATTTTAGTTAACTAGAACTTTTTGGAGGGTAAATATATTAAACAATTGCATGATTTTTTCCTTTTTCTCTTATGCTAGCCCATCAGGTACTTGGACAGTAATGGGTCCTGGCCACAAGAACCCCATGCAGTGCAACAGGCTGGGGACAGAGTGGCTGGAAAGGTACACAGCAGAAAAGGACCTGGGGGTGCTGATTGACAGCCAGCTGAACATGAGCCACGAGTTTACTCAGGTGTCCAAGAGGGTCAGTGGCATCCTGGCCTGTATCAGCATCAGTGTGGCCAGCAGGACCAGGGATTGTCCCCCTGCACTCGGAACTGGTGAGGCCACATCTCAAATCCTGTGTGCAGTTCTGGCCCCCTCACTGTAAGAAGGGCACTGAGGTGCTGGATAGTTCAGAGAAGCAACAAAGCTGATGAAGGGTCTGGAGAGCACATCTGTGAGGAACAGCTGAGGGAGATGGTGTTGCTCAGCCTGAAGATGAGGCTCAGGGGTGATCTTGTCACACTCAACAGCTCCCTGTGAAAGGAGTCTGTACCCAGGTGAGAATTGGTCTCTGCCTCAGATCACCAGTGACAGGACAAGAGAACGCAGTCTTAAACTGTGCCAAGGAATATGTAGGTTGGACATTAGGAAGAGTTTATTCACAGAAAGGGTAATTAGGCATTGGAATGGGCTGCCCAGGGGGTGCTGGAGCGGCAATCCCTGGAGTGTTTAAGGAGAGACCGGATTGGCACCGGCTGTGCCGTGGTCTATCTAACATGGGGGTCTGCGGTCACAGGTTGGACTTGATGATCTCAGAGGTCTTTTTCAACCTGATTAATTCTGTGATTCTGTGGATGACCTGTTTTTACATGTGTGTGCGTGCATGAGAGAGAGAACATCTATGTATGCAGAGCTTTGTGAAGCAGGACCATCAGTGAAACAGCTGCAGTACTAAAAAACATACTGAATAGAAAACTGAAGAAGAAACACTGAAGTTCACTATTTTATTCTGAAATTGGAAAATATATTACCAAATAATTTCTCCTATGTGAATTACAAGAAATGAGTCATCTCCTTGAAGATTCAGTTTTCAATATCACCTCTTCCAAACCACTCTGAAGTTTGCCTTTTTCCACACTGTTAGCTTTTCTCAGTTTATATTAATATATATTAATCTTTTTTACTTGCAGCTGCATTATGTAGCCCTTTGCTCTTGCCATGTTTTAAACTCTGTGCAAGGTTGAATTTTGCCAATATTCAAAATTAGAAACTTCTTGCACTATAACATGCTGATTCTGGTGACTCAGTACTATTCCTTCTGAGTCAGAACTGATTCAGCACAGTGGGTCTGTTTAAATTTTGTATTGTTTAATTCATCTTCCTGTCCTGCTGGATTTTGCATGCCGATTCTACACCTTGGCAGCCAGCCAATTTAAATCAATGGAAAAATAGGATAAAAAAGCACAAAAAAGCCTTTAATGACTTTTGTTTCAGATCCATGGTTAGGGGAAATTGCTGATAAAGGTGCTTCCTGTCAAAGAACATGTTAATTCAAGGTCCCACTTATGAATACTAAAGATCTGAGAAGACATTTGGATCTTTTTTTCTGCCTGTTATAAACAGTACTTATCTTTATTTTGAAGTAAAAATAAAACACACAACATTGTTGCACTGTAAGAACTTTTTCATTCTATGCTATATCAGTGGTATATTAATACTATATTATTAATTGATATGATTTTCTAAAAGGAAATGACAACACATATATATCCTGAAATATCCTTATCACACTTAATATTTCTTTGGGCCTCATTTATACAGGCTTATACTTATCATTTTTATGTATGAAAGTGTAACATACCAACATGTTGGTAAGTTTACCAACCACTGGTAGCCACCACTGAGTAGGTTCCTGATCTCATGCATGTGTAAAATGCAGTCAGTATTCCTAGTACATATATGACAAAACCTACTGTTCTGCTTTTGTTCAGCAGGCCTGTGCCTTTTGAAAAGATGTTGTAAAGCTAAAGGGTCTAGAATGATGTGCATGCATATGTACCAACAAATTTTAAAACTTGACTAAAAAGTCAAGGCTCATGCACCAGACACACACATGCAGAATAAATTAGTTTCTCTAACCATAGTCATTATGTGAAACTTACCATCAGAAATCTCTCTTGCAACTCAATTTTCTGTTTCTTGGGAGGTAGTTCATATAACAAATGATGTCCATGTTCCACCTAAAACAAGAAGAATTAGCTGTCTTCCAGTCAGTCTGTAGATATAATAGTGTACTGTCTAAGCTAATAGCTTTTAAATATGTTTCCTATGGTTCAAAAATTCTGTAGAAAGAGATTGGCTCATGAAAAGCCACCATGAAAATTAATTTAAAAATACTTCATTTTTGTTCTGATTTGTTTACCCCCACAATGCAGAAAAAAGAAAATTTTTTCACTTATAAAAATGCATGTGAACATTATCCAGTAACCCCTAAATTATGAGTTAGCATTGCATAAAGTACTGAATGCACACCCAGAGACAAGTATTGCAGTTAAACAAAAAATAAAAAAATGGAGTTGTAATTCAAATAGCAAACAATGTCTTCTAGATTCTCCACTTGGCTCTTTCTAAATACTCTAAAATAATTTCATGGAATCAAGGATTCACACCCTCATATTAGTCTGGTTCTCTGTAATTTATATTTTCTCAGGATACTTCTATGTGATTTCTTTGGAAATGGATTTTCAATGAATATGGTTCCACTCTAATAAAACCTACTCCTGTACCATGGTAGGAAGAGGAGACAATCACATCAAAATATTATTTCTGTCATTACAGAAAGTAAGATTTAGCATTTTAGATGAAAATTGATTGTAGCCATATGTCTTATTCAAGCATTGCTTCAGTCAGTTTTGATCTCAGACAAAGGAGTGAAAGATCACATTATTAATGCACAGTGTCTCTCTCTGTTCACATTGTTCACACTTCTTTTTGGTTCCAGTTAAAAATAAAATTGTTTTAAATTGAAGTATCGATGAGTTTTGAAATTAGATTTCGGAGAAAATATCCAGTTGCATTTGCAATATGTATCCAAATATATTTATCAATATACTTTGATGGATTTGATTTTTGCAGGTAAAAAACACCCAGGCTTTATGAACCCTTCTATCACAGAGCTATGAATGAAGATTGATTTGAAGAATCTTTAGAAAAAAAGATTAGAAGTTCGGTGAGCATTTCAGTGTCTTAAAAGCAATACAAACATTTCTAACTGATGTTTATTCACTATATTTGTTATGAATATTGATCTCAACATTTTGTCAATTATGAAAATATCAGATATTGTAGTAGATAGTGAAATCATAAACCAAATTAGCAGTACACCTGTGTTTAATTTTAAGGTTTTCATTTTGTTCATATTTTTTTTCTTGCCAAATTGAGTATATATTATCTTCTTCTTCCCCAGTGAGTTAATGAGGTCAGTGAAACTTCAAAGTTCATAAAAATATTCCAGTTACACCATTTTTTAAATCATTGGCAATTCTGAAAATTATTCTTAGGTCTCATTTTGTTCTGTTCATTTTATTTGCTCAAGAATTGAATTTATACAGAATTAGCCTGGCTTTGCATGTTAAAGACTCACCAATCTGCCCCAAGTCTCTAAGATAAATCCAGAAGCTGAGCTCTCATTACCTGGAATTTATGAATGAAATCCTATAAAGTCATATTAATGTTTCTGAAGAATTTTAAACAAATCCACATTTATGGTTTCTAATAGATCTATTTTTTGAAGTATCATTTTTGTATTTTTCCAGATCCATGTAACAAAAGAATATTTTTTCTCTATTATCACTCAGTGATATATGGATTGAAACATTCAGTAAAATATGAAAGAAATTTAAATTCAGTATTCATTATATCAAACACATCTACAATATATAAATGTTTATGCATCAATAGAAAACAAGAAATTTTATTTAAAGACAAAGAAAATCTCTCTTGCTTAAATCATTTGTAGTTGCAAAGCTATTTTGCTAAGGAACAAATTGGAAATTTTCTCTTTCCCTTTTCATTTATCAGGTTGAAAAGAAGTATTACAGTGCATCTTCAGACACTATTTCAGGTTTAGTCCCAAATTTTCTGAATAATATAGGCACAAATGCCTCATTGTAACTACCATCATAAGTAGATCTAATCCTTATATAATAAATATTCAAGTTCTTCTGTTGATTTGTTGAGTTGACATATATAATTAGGCATTTCTACAATTTTTTTTCTTTTTAACACATTCCAGACATTAAATTATGAGGAACATTTGTGGAATATCTCTTCCTTGTAGCATTTAGATGGTCACACACAGGTCAGTTATAAATTCTTATGATTACTTTGTCAGAAAACACCCATAAAGCTGCAAGACAAGACTTTAAAATGCTGCCAGTCTTGCAACTTTACCGTTACTTCAGCTGATTCATAATGTAGCATCAGTGTTTCATTTCCTGATATTGTATTCATTGTATTCCTGGAGAAGAAAACAGAAGATTGGGAAAGAAAAAGACATAGTGATAGATAAGTTTGATGCCCTGGAAAGAAGGATCAACACCCTTCTGGGTTTGAATGAAGAGTACATGATGCAGATGCTGATGTACTTTCACTTCTGACATTCTCACCGATAAGCAGCATGTAATGCCAGCAGGAAAAGACACAAAGTAAGAGAAGTTTTCTCCGAGCATGTCTTCCACTACACCTGAGCAGCAACTAGTTTCTTTGTGGGAAATATTTGACTGAAAAGCAAAATATGGGGCTGTTTTACATTATTACCAAACAGCTGAGCATGCTTGTGTGAATGTGTGTGTATATATTTTGAAAGTTTTGCTGGGATTTCATGGGGTTTGGGTTTTTAAAGAACACATTCTTTCCAATTGATTTAGACATGGTCTTAGGCATAAGAAATGTAGAGACAAATAAAATATAGGATCCAGAGACTTCTGGATCACAGAAGCCCTGAAGATTAAAGACTGAAGTTCACACTTAAGGCAGAATAAAATTCAGAACTTCTTCTGTTAAGCCTCATTTATCTATTGCATTTCATTTCTTCTTCGTTTCATATTTAATTCATTTCCAGATTACAATAGCCTCCATTTGTCTTGCTGATATGCAGTATAGAAATGGTCAAGCCAAGCAATTAGATGTCACTATCCATTGGTCATCTGTCTTGGATGAGTAAGGTACCTACAGAAAAATTCACTTTTACTCTTCTTAGAAGATCACAGAACTTCAATAGCTCATTTTTAAGTGCTGGTTGGGAGTACTTAAAATAAATTCTAGTACTGTATGTGCTATTCAGTCTATGGCAATATACTGAATATAGAAAGACCATAAAAGTATTTTCTTCTCACCTTGAGAAACCCATGCCAGAAAATGATCATAGAACAAGGGTTAAGAAATTTGGAAGTCAAAACCTACCCCCAATCATCTGATCTGCTCTTTTATAGAGAAAGAAACCCTAGAAGAAAGTAGTAAGCAAACTGCTTAATTGCATCTTGAAAACCCCCAGGGATGGGGTTTTCTACCAGGTCCCTGGGAAAGCTCTTCCCGATTGATGGTTTTCATTGTAAAAAAATTCCTTCTTGAACTGAGATTAAACCTCTCTCAATGCAACTTTTATCTGTATTTCCTTTTCTTTTCCATGTGATACTACGTGAAGAGAGAGCCTCCATCTTCTTTGTAGCTAACATTTTTGTACTGGAATATGATGCCTTCTTTGGAGAGAAAGGAAGGTTAATGGATTTAAACCAAAAATTTGCAGGTTCAGATTAGATATTAGGAAGAAAGTTTACGCTATGATAGTGGTGAGGCACTTGATCAGGTTGCCCAGAGAAGTTATGGACATTTCAACTTTTTTCTAGTGATAACTGCCCATACCAGAGGAGTAGAACAAGATGATCTTTAAGGTCCTTTCCAATCCAAACCATTTCATGATCCTGTCATTCTTCAACATTTCATCATAGGGCAGATTCTTCAGCCCTTTGATCATCTTTCTGACTCCTCGTGGTTAAGGCCAGATTATTATTCTGGCCAGATTCCTTATTCTGTCAAGGCCACATCTAAAATAGTGCTGCTGCTATGGATGAAAGTGTACTGCCTAAAGTGGAATTACATATACGAGTACCTAGCAAGCACAGTGCTTGAAGCATGCCTCTTGCCAAGATCTCTAACCTAGGGAACCTCAACCATATTTTCCTCATTGCTTGAGGATGGCTGACCAGTGTGTTTACTTCCTACAAAGAAAATGGACCTCATATGCAGAAATTGAATAACTGATTATTTTAAGTACTCTTCAAAGAGCCCACTGCAAGCATTTGCAAAATCAAAGTCCTAGTCATTTATCAAAACAGAATCATATCCTCGCGTAGCTGTTTCTGTTGCAAAAGCCCTTAATGAATAAGACCTTGAATGTTTAAAAAAAAATTAATATGATTTATAGCAGTAATCCTCTTAAACACTCAAGTCTTTGTCAGCTTTCAACTATCAAGCTCAGTTATTAATGGCAGCAGTCTTACAACACTCAAGGATTACTGCCTAGGCCTGCTGACAATGCACTGCTAGTGACCAGTTTTCAAAGTGCAATCTGTTATTGTATTTCACAGTCAAATCAATGTTTAAAATTGCTTGAAGCATCATAACTTGCCTCTTCTAGCAAGCCAGCGATTTTAAAAAAACCAAACAACTGCATGGTATCATTATTTTTTCACTGTGATTAAAGTTTATGATTAAGACCAGTGTAAGTTATCTGGCAACATTTTTTAGTTTGTGGTTTGACCAGGTAAACTAGAAAAGAATATTAAGCTTAAAAAATAACTTTAACTATAAAAGAGGACAGATGTCAGAAACCTGTCTACCTTCTCTTAATTCTTAATACAGAGTTTCTGACAAGCATACAGATTTGCCTTAATTATTTATTTATTTCATTGAAACTATTGTCATCTGCTTTAAATTTTTAATAATAGTATTTAAATAAAGAGAAGTCTTTTGGGATGTTTATTTTATGTTTGAAAATCCTGAAGAGTTCTCTATTCAAATGTAGGTTTGTGGTGTTTGGTGTAACATCATCCCTTGTTAACAATGGAGAGAATTCCACAGAAAGATCTCTAAACATTGGAGTGTCTACGGCTAATGCAACAAAGGCTAATGAACATGACTAGTGTTCTATGAACTCTCTCTTTCACCCTAATCCTGGAGCCTCTGGAGTCTCCCAGAGAGCTGCATTTCCTTTCTCCCCCGAAAATAAAACAAAACATGTCTCCCTATCTTGTTCAAGTTTTGTTTGCCCTCAATATTTGGCAGCATCAACCTACCTTGCACAGGCTAGTGAAAATTCTGAGGATACATTGTCTGTTGTGAAGTCCCTTTATGGTCAAGCGGTCTTGCCTATGTAGCAGTCAATAAAATCTTCAGAATATGGTTATTAAGTCATGCATTTTATAAAGGAAATTCAACAAAAGGAGCTTATTATACTTTATCCACTGACTTAGATAATGTTCTGGTCAGGATCTATAACCCTTTTGCATCTGATTTGAAGCAAATTGAAAATAATTCTATGATTAATATTAGGAAAGTATCATGACAGCCTTTAGTACTATAAGAGTAAGTGTAAAATCTTACAAACCCAGAGAATTTTTGCTGCATTGGTAATTTTTTTCTCTCAATATAGAGAATATGAGACATCTTTGTAAACTGTAAGAGGATATAGTTAAAGTATGTTCTTCTGGCCAGGAAGTTGAACAAGCTGCAATATGATACAGGTGCATGGAGCATCAGGATGAGTAACAGTAGGCTATTATGTCTTGATCCAGCAAGAATGGATGTCATTGTTAATTTTAAAATGAAAAATCCTATTCTGCTGAAAGAATTCAACTAGAAATCACTATTTTAAGAGCTACTGGAATGTTTCATCTTTAGTGATTTAATGTACAACATTAGATTGTAGAAACATGCATTATGTGATATTGTAATGATAAGACTGTGAAAGAATTCCGTAGACTCTGAAAAAAAAAAAAAAAGACAGAAAGAATATGTGTGGCAGATTATAGAAAAGCATTATTAGATATTGGCTTGAAAACTCATAGGATGAAACCATTGTGATACTTATTTTCTCTGTTTCTGTGGAAGAAACAAGAATTCCACCTGGACAAAAAAAGCCCCAAATGGATGCTTGTGATTTTTTTCTCTGCCAGCATAGCGTATAGGAAAAGGGGCTTTGTTCTTTGTTACACAGATGGTAAGAGAAAGAGAACTGAAGGCTCTGCAAGACATTTCACAGAGACATGTCTGACAGGTGATCAAATCATTGAACACTTCTCTCTGAAAAACAATGTTCAGATGTAGTTTAAGCATACACCCTATGACAGCAGGAACACACTTTCCTCTGTTGACGTTCATTTTAATAATGGAAAAAGCAAGCAGAATTTCTGGCAATGACAACAGCAACAACAAAGTATATGCTTTCATGTTTACGATACAGAAGTCATCAATTAATGTATTTTTTTACACTAGGAGATGACTATTTTAATAAGAATATTTTAACTTTTGATAGCATATGAAAAACTAGTGACTCAGATGTGGAAACTCTGTACACTCTATTTTAGAGGTAAATGGTCTTATTCAGTACTGGATTATAAATGTCGGTGAAATGCTATTAATGGTGTTAACATGATGGTTTCCTACTAAATCATGTCCTTGATATTCAGAGCTAAACACATAAACAACATTTCAAGGCTCCTGTCACTCAGAAGCACATTTCTGCAGAATATAAGCATATCTGTCACTCTTAGATGTACACAGATTTTTTTTAAATGCAAGAACATGTGCCTAATTTTAACTCTCCATTGTCCAAGAATGACTGAAATAGCCTCCAATATGTCATGAAAATTGTAATCTTAATCTCATACCTCAAAAAAATAGATTACCAGAAATTATTTCCTTATAACTCTTGTGGCCTATATTTGTTGCTTCACTTCACATTTAATATTAAACATCACAAATGTCACATAATCAATCTTATATGTACTAAGTGCATCCACCATAAATTTACAGAGCTACTAGTGACAAATCTCTTAATGTGAACAGTTAACCAGTACTAACTTCTTATACCTTGTTGAAAAGCCTGCAGGAAAAAAATTCTTGATTATTTATTTTCCTCATCTAGTGACAAAAACCATTTTATTCACTCTTTATAGTAGAATTAATCAGAAATATTTTTAGAAGAAGGAATTAATTGCAAGAACATAGGACTAGCATAAAAACACTAACCCAATAAAGCTATATCAGCCAACCTGTCTAGCTGCAAGCCATGTATTTTGTTCACAATTAAAAATCATTGCAAATAAACACTTTAGTGTATAGTAGCTGAGGATTTAATCTTTCATGGAAGTTCCAAAATGTTTTCACATGTTTCATAGCTCCTTAGATGTTTGATAGTTTATCTTTGTTAGTCTGTATTTTGTGATGGAGTTCTATGCAACCAGACAAGACAAGAGTACATTTGTTTGAATTACCTCTGATGCAAATCAAGTGATTTGCACCAAAACTGCTAGTTTTGTTATGCTTTGTGGTGTCTTACACTAAATGGGATTCTGCAATATTCAGTGGTTTGTGCTTCACATCAAAAACACTTTTCACTAAAAATACTGAAGTAAAATCTAACATGCATCGCAATATTGTAAAATACATGGACAGTATGGTTGACGACTAACTCTATCAATGAAAACTCAAAATTTATCACTGCCTCACTATATGGGTGTGTGTGTGTGTGTGTGTGTATATATATATATATGTTACTTTGATGTCTTTTTCCAAGCTTTGGTCATTACATTATTAACAGTTTGAGGACTAAAGAGTAAGTATAGAAATACAAGAAATTATACTTCTTGGCTTTCCACCTTAGTTTCCTTTATTCCTTATTGTTTCTAAAAATAAGAAAAGAATATTAGAATATTTCAGGGGATAATCTGCATTGTTCATTCAACATAAAGAATTAGCAAACATGTTTTAAACAAATGAACAAATGTGTGGCTTCTCTTAGGCAGTGAAATGAACACTTAACTTCAGCACTCTAGCAAATAGGCAACAGATTAACTGCTTATTTGAAAGATGTCAAATTAATCTATCCTAAATTGAAATTATACTTAAAGTTTCAGCTCTCCCAAATAGAAATGTTTCTAGGAAATTTTTTCCCCCATCTTCTTCAATTATATGTTCCATTCTAAGGTGCAAAGGAAAAATAGATTTTGCATTTTTCCAGAAAGGCACAGGATTGTCCTGTCACACACAAATAAATAAACCAATATAACCATAAAGTGGAAGGTGGAAAAAATTTTCAGTTTCAAGTATTTCACAGAATGACAGAATGAGTAATGTTGGAAGGTATCACAGGGAGGTGTTCTGGTCTGACCTCCCTGCTCAGCCAGGGTCATCCTGGAGCCCATTGCATCCAGAGGGTTCCATTCCCCCTCAGGGCTCTGTCTAAGCAGGGCAATAGAAAAAAAATCTTGTTTTAAAGAGTACAATATAAATAATGCACCTGACTGCTGTTCTATCTCTTCATCCCTCTTCATCCCTTGTTATGCAAGTAATTTTGAAGAGTTTTGGGCTTGAAGAGTTGAACTGCTCCAGAATTTTGTTATTGGAGTCAGGATGATTGAAGGAAGCAGGTAATCACACTATTCCCTTTCTCTTCACATTTGTTTAGGTTAGTTCTAACAATATTATACATAAAAATTTGATTTTCCTATTTTTCTAGAGTTGCTTTTCTTTTTATGAGGAAATACATTCAAATGTTCAGAAATTCTTATTATCTTATTATTCTTAAAATCTTACAATTCCTTTGCAACATAGTTTTTCTAAAAGGTTTTCTGGATGAATCACTGAAAGGAGACAAGACAAGAATGTACCTCAGTACCTGGAAGTGTTTGTGGACAGGCCATTTAGCAAGAACACAGAGGAAAGATATAGTACATGTTCTACATTCCTCAAAGCTGAGACCTCAAAGCTGTGTCAGAAAAATATGCCAAATTTTGTATAAGGTTGTTGGGGGTCAAAGCTCTTTAGAAAAACACATGAAAACTTTGTGTCAACATTTCTATATAAACTTTCTCTTGTAGTCATTAGACATCACAAAAAATTATCTCTCTTTTCTCTTGGGAGAAAAGCTAGCTCTTCTTAATATTATGGACTACAACAGTTTGAGAGTAGTTTCTACCTTTGTAACTTTCCCATCTTATGTATACTTCTCTCTACTGAGGCTGACTGATCTCTTCAGAGATCATTTTCTCAAGTTTTCTCTACCTAGATGTAGTCACTTTCAAGACTGGTCTTGAGCAAATGATAGAGAAAAAAGGCTCAGAGGAAGTCTAATTACCACATCCACAAAACATTGTGAATAATTGCTAAAGGTGGTATTTTCTTTCCTAGTGTCTTTGCTTGTCTTGTAAAATGCAGGAAATGCATAATTTTGAGAAATTGTAAATGTAACTGGCACTGTGGCAAAGATTGTGTACAATCACTGGTCTAGTCAAATATATATCATAAGTTAATATATTTAATTGAAAATTTATGAAGAGTCTCTGCTACAACTAAGAGAAAAATATTTCAATTTTATATATTTAGTATTGTCATATGTATTATCATGTAACCTGATCACCTGCAGTGGAAGAAATGGAAGATTCACAAGAAAGGATCAGCAGTTACCCAATAAATGCCTGATTATTTGCCAGTTGGAAGGGCACTCAATATTTTTTTCATTATGCATAAACACATATAAATATGTCACATATTCCGTCATTATATTATATTATATTATATTATATTATATTATATTATATTATATTATATTATATTATATTATATTATATTATATTATATTATCGTGTTAGGAGAATGTTCTGGCAAAATAAAATATATACTGATGCATGCATTCTAATTTTAAATATTTTCATGGTATTTCCAGGTATTACTTTCCCACCTGATTAGTGTAAAAATGATTAAACATTAAAAATTGGGATATCTAGATGCCAAAAACTGAGCTGGGTAAAAATAGACTTTGAATTTTGGGAGACACACATAGCTTCATGGATATTCTTCTGGTTCAAAGGAGAATATGGCCCTCTATGAGTTTCAAAGTTTTAAAATATAATATTGCAAGATTATATGTAATTGTTAATGGGTTATGTGTTATGTCATTACAATAACATAATTATCTGGAATAATATACATTTATATTTTTGTGTGTGTCTTCATATGTATATATATGATGTGAATGTAATATATGTATATGCACATATATATAAAATTATTTCAAGAACATGTTTTTTTCCTAGCAATAAATTTTTCCCAATTCAAAGACATGCCACAGCAGTATTTCTACAAAATACATCTGTAGAATACTCAATATGATGATTTTCATTTATGTCATTAATTCAAATCAAAGAAAAACATCTACAGATTTAAATTAGCACACAGAGAGACTTTGTTAATAGCATAGTATTGATATCATGAAACTGAACACCTGAACGTTAAGGAATGCCAGCAGTAAGGGAATGCCATGCCCTAAATCTCTTCTCTTTCTGTCATAAACATAACTTGCAACAGACCTTAATTATGCAATCATCTACTACTTTTTGATTGAGTCTTTCCTCATTTAATGCAGATAACAGATGGCATTCATTTTTTAGCACCTACTCAATATTTTCTTTCTCTGCATCATTCAATGTGTGGTCCTAAGTCCTAGAAATCTCTTGATGTATAGTTTGCTCTGAACACAGTATTGTAAATTTTCATCTAAGCTTTACTGTGAGGTTGTAATGATGGCACCTCCAAAATATTAATGTTTGCTTTTACACCTTCTGTATGAAAACTGAAACATACAGAAAGAGTTTATTTTTTTTCTGATTTTTTCACCTAAAATGCCAGGTTTTGAAAATCATGTGGTATGTGATGCATTTAAAGCTCATTTTCTATAGTCTCAGTCAAAAATTCTAGGTCATCTACATTTTTATAAGACAAATACCAACTCAGAAATCCACCACTGCAGAAAGAAGGATTGCATAATTAGTGGTAAAATATTGAGGCATTGATATAAATGATTTGTCTTTATCACTCAGAAGACTTGAATGAGAAAGAGTGAAAAGACCCACTTCTCTGGGTTAGCATTTATTTGCTTGGATTGCGAGAATATCTTTGTGTTTCTTGGGTTAATCTACAATGAAAAAAATTAAAATGTGGTCAGGTAAGAAGAAGAACAAACTTTGCACATGTATGTCCAACATTTCATCTGGTTCTCCACCTATGCCATTGAATCTAATTAAAGTTTTCAATAGTAATAACAATGTCAGCATTGAAACTGCATCATGCAGTTAGAAATACTGTTCATTATGTCTGTAGGAAGACAGTTGTGTTAAATTTGCAAATGTTTTTTACAGCTTTTCCTTAATTTTTTCTGTTCAACTTTGCAAATTTAACATAGTGACATGTAATATTCCTGTAAGAGAGAAGGGCATGTGTTATTCTCTTCATTAAAAAACAAGCTCACTTTGAATTTGAAGTATTTATACAAATCCTTTTTTTTTTTTTTTTTTTTTTTGTAGATTAAAAGGCAGCTCCAGAAAATCTTTAGCTTTGGGTTTGAAAAAAGTTACTCCATTTGCCAGATGACAAACGCAATTTGTATGCTAGCATTCTCCTGGCTTCCAGAATTGTTCCAGTTTATGCATGGTTGTGTACAATTCAATTTCCATATATTCATTATAGACTATGAATCCTTCTAGATGTTTAAGTAGATATTCAAGATTTTGGGGAGGAATTCAGTTACTTAAACAAAAGTTACATAAAGGCATTTTTTAGGTCATCCTATTTCATATCTAACAGCACTGTGAGGTGCCTCAGCAAGAAATCACACATGGCACTATGATGAGGCAGCTGAAAGCCATCCTTGGGAAGAAATTAATCTCATCTAAATGTAGACACCTGCAACACAGACTTTTACATTCCAGCTAGTCATTACAGGGTCATTTTCTAGTCAATGGAGAGCAATAACTACTTCAAGAGCCTAATTTATCTGACTGAATGTCTATGTCTGCTCTAGGATGAGATGAACCATGCCCTAAAGGTATCTTTTAAATATAAAGGTATCTAACATGATTAGCTGAGATTTGGACATCTATATTGTAGACATCAGCGTGTACTCAGATGAATAGGATTCATGTCAGCAGAGTGAAGGAATCTTCTGGCAAAATGAGTCTGCCAGATAACAATGATTCTCTAAAACTAAGATATCTAATTATTTTTCTGAGTCTGACCTGTGGGTTTCCAGTTGTCTGGTGTTTCAAATCCCACAGCTCTGCCTCCCTGCTGACTGCCTTGAAGTTCTAAACTCATGGGTGAGCTGAGAGCTCAAGTAATTAAACTTTCCCAAACTAAATAATGGAGTTATACTGAAGCCAGGCACACTGATCACAAATGCTCAAGCATTTTTCCTCTCAGTATGAAAGTATAATGGAAGGATTGCTTCCAAGCTCTGGATGCTGAACTGGACAGCCAACATAAATAAATACTGTCCTTATTAACAGGTGTTCACTGAATTCAAGCATAGGTGACTCAATACAGAATAAAACAAAACATGAATTGAATGGCACGTGCAAAGGTAGCAGGAGCTAAATGAATCATTGAATCATAGAATTGTTTGGAAAAGAACTTTAAGATTATCACTTCCAAGAGTCAACCCAGCACCACCACCATGTTCAACACTAAGCCCTGTCTGCAAGTGCCATATCCACATATTTTTTTAACAATTCCAGAGGTAGCAACTCCAAAACTACCCTGGACAGTCTGTTCCAATATTTTACAACCTTTCCCATAAATAACTTTTTTTCCTATTATCTAAGCTAAACTTCCCCTGGCACATGAAACACACAAATGCACCAATATCTTCCATTGGGAAGATAAGATTGACTCTCTTTTTATTGTCCAGCTCTAAAATTCAAACTGATGAGTTTAACAGTGGTTATTAAATAAATAAATTTATTTGACAGGTGAGTCTGGACATTTTTAAAATTATTTATCATTTTTCTGTTAGATATACCTAAACTGAAATACAGGTTTGAAAACAATACTTGGGAATTTGAATATCATCTCAATGATACAATCAGATTAGATAATTCTTTTGTAGATAGAATCTAAAAAATCTAAGAAGGAATGCATTCTTCAAAATGTAATCTTATGCTTCATTGTCTGTGAAAAGAGACTGATTAATACATTTCCAGTGGTATTTGTGAAATAGTGACAAAGCTGCTTACCCAGAGAAAATATCAGATTGAAATATTATTTTAAAGCTGACCTTCTAGGTGGTGCATTGTTGGCATCCCTTATAGTATTAAACTTCAGTACTGTAGCATAATTATTAGAATATACTATTAAAAAATCTGGTTGTTTTTGTCTGGTCAAGTTGACTATAAAGAAATGGCTGCCTTTTTTAAAGGTCAATTAAACACTTATGATTACATAGCCAAAGAATCACAGCTTTCCTTACAAGATACTTGAGGTTTGTATGATCTATAAATCAGAAACCATATTTTAGAACAAGTAAATGACTAGACATTAGTAACAAGCAGACTGAAACAATCATGGAAGCAATTAAAAATATTTATAGACTATGTTTCATGAAACCAAAATAATACTCATTTTTTCAGGAGATGACTTTTTACTGTAAATAACACAGTTAATGGCATGCATTCATCATATCTCACATTAATTAGATTTTTTTCTTTTTGTTAGGATCTATGAAACAGTTTAGAGTACCAATGTCAACAACAGTTAACATGATTAAAACTGCATTCCTATAAGATTTTTATCCCAACTTGTATTAATGTTTATTTTAAAATGCTTCTGTGCTGTGGAACCATCTGTTTCTTGCTAGTTATAGTACCTGAGTTCTCCAATCATAGGACCCAAGAGAGTTTTTCACCTATTTTTCTTCATAGTACAGCAGGCATTCAAAAGAAATATGTCAACTGAAGTTCAGAAGTTGTAATCAACAGGAAAATATTTGCAAACTTTTAAAACTGAAACTTCTTGGAAATCCTTCTAATTTTATTGATGAATTTTCTGGCTGTGGATTTGAAATTGTGGATTTTCTCACATTATACTAGGAAGAAGGGAAGAGATAATAGTAGCCAAAATCAGTCATGCTTCTGTATTTACTTTTAAAAATTAGCTTTCTATAAACACATGACTTTCAAATCACCTTTTGAAAAATATTAAATCAATTAAGCAATGGGTAAAATTTCATCTAAAAGGAGAAATCAATCAGCTGTCATTTTTGATTGATTATTCTGGAATAAAATGGTTAATTTATTGCACATTATTATACATCTATAAAAACACCATGTGGATTAGTTATGACGTGCATCATATAAATGGATAGAAAATTTAGTTTCCCTTTTGAAGTCTTGGTTTGTATCATGTGTTCATCTGATCCTCATTTGGAAGGTCATTCCTGTTGAGTTAAAAAATTTAATTACTTTCTAATAAAGTTCAGATTTTTAAATAATAAGAGCTTCAAAATCTCACAAGTTAAACTGGAATATAGGGTGCATAGTGGTAAGGTTGTGCTTCACAGGTTTTGGTGATGGGAATTTTGCTTAAAAGGTTAACCAGGCTTGGGTTATATTACAACACAATGTAAGATAAAGACATATAATTTAATCAGATTGATACGAAAATGGAAACATACACATAGAAAGCCATGTATATAACACTCAGAATTTTGTCTGAATTGGAGAGATACTTAGTCCTTTTTCATTCAGGAGTTTATAGCAACATGAACATGAATGAGGATTTTAGTAAAAGCCAGATACCAGTCTCTTGGCCAAAATGCTTACCAAAATCTAGAAAGGAAAGAAAAAACTAACTAGATTAATTGTTAAATAGATCTGATTTCTCTACTACAAATACAGTCAAAAATCAGAATACAGTAGAATCATTGCATCCGTAGTGTTTAAAATAAGGTTACACTAAGAGATATACTATCATCCACACATTATGTAGGTGATGGTGATATCTATGTGATAAATTGAAGAGCTTAGAGACAAATTGCATTTATCATGCACTTAAGATCATCTCACCTGCAATCCCTCTATTAATTGATTGCCATTGGGACTACTTTTAGATACAAATATGTGAAGTCAGACTGTCCATAGTTAGCCTGACTTGCATAGGCATGCATTTATCACTTGCTGGGCAGCTGGCTTGGCATGGCTGGGGGAGAGGAAAAACAGGGTTTTCTGTTCACATCTAGCCTCTATGTAGGTATGGGACATTTTGCAGCACCTGTTTATACTCTGTTGGGACTTCCTTCATTGGAAAAGTGGTGAGTTAAAACAGACTGAGCCCCACACTCTCAATCGTGAAGAATGCACTGAAGATAGGCTGCATTAAGGCTTGGGACAGTGTTAACTGGATTTTAACATGCATTCATACAGAGGCATATGTACATGTTATTGTTATTAAAATACTAAACATTATATAACAAAGTGTACAGCCAAGGCACAGGAAGAACCACAGGAAAGTAAAATTCATTTCAGAGGTGAAGGGGACTATGGGAGTTGCCTTTTAAAATAAAAGCAGAACTTAAATTGGTATATGGTGAAAAAAGCTTGAAAAACCTTATCTAAAAATTAATTTGGTCCTTCTTTAAGACCTCCAGAAATCTCTCCCAACCAAAACGAAAAAGATGCTCTGGAAGTAACAACAGACTTTTCCATAGATTCCAGCAAGAATATATTTTCTTGGGAATCTCTTCTGTTTGCAATTCTTTCAGACTTTAGGAATCAAACATTTCGGTCATGACTTACGACTACTATCCTTTATGTAGTAAAATAATAAGAATTATTATCATAATTATTATTATTAATGATGGTTTTTTTATGATCCTTGTGGGTCCTTTCCAACTCCAGACATTCTATTATAATAATACTAGCAACAACAAGAACAACAACTATTATTATTATTATTATTATTATTATTATTATTATTATTATTATTATTATTATTATTGCATATTATGGAGTGAAATCTTGTGAATCTATGAGGGGGAGGGATTGAGAAAAATGGAAGCTGTCATGCTTCTACTAACCTCAGCACTCCTTTTCCCTGGCAGGCCTCCAAAACCTTTCTCATTTATGCAGTCTTCAGGGTAAAAATGAGGCTGCCGGTTCCTGATTAAAGTCTCCCTTGGCTGTTGTCCTGCCTGGCAGACTCTCTCTTTTTTTTATTTTTTTCCTACTGGTTATTTAATATACTTTACTCTACAATTAGTCTACAGGGGCTTGCTAAAGGCAGACACTCCTCTCCCTGCCTTTGGCTGCATGCAGTCATACAAATGGTGCAATATTAGAAACTGAGCTATCCAGTGTAGTTCACTAGGAAGCTATGCATGTGAGCTTCTGCTGGAGATTTTTGGCCTAAAGATGTCTTTTCACTTTCCTGCTAGAAGTAAGGACAATCATAACAAAAATGCGTTGATCCAATTTTTGTAAAAATATTCAAGATTTTACCTTAACACTCAAACAAAAATTCAAATGAAAAAAATTGTTGCCAAAAAAAGATGGTTGCATTTATGCACTTTGGTTCCGAAAGTTTTAGTAGTGTGTCCCTTTTCAGATGCTCTCATCTCTATTAGGAATTTCCTGATAGCAGTAAATTACTAGTCTTATTATATCCTCATATATCCTTAACATGTTTAATCCTTAGCTGTTATGGCTATTAGTAACATAGATAGAAAGACCCCCCCCCCCGGCCTCACCTTTTGTCAGTTCCCCAAATACTCCCAATTCCAACTGCAGAGTTCAAATTGTTCCTACTTAGGAAAGTCAGACCAGTCAGTCTACTTTGTAGAGATTTTGATTTTTGTATAGGCTAAGAGAATTTATTAGAGCAGAACTGTTGATTTCCCACAGTTTTACCAGATTATTGAAAGGTTCAGATCAGAGTCTAGCAGTGGCCAGATATGGTTCCAGCAAGAATTAGACTACACAAAAGATGTCGCCTGTTATTGCCTCCTGCACACGCAGGACCTGTGTGCTTTCTGAGTCTGAAACTCACTTTGGCTTTGACTCCTGTCTGTGTCCTGCCTCTTAGAATATGTGTCAAGGGCATGAGAAAGTATGATGCACAATTAAGAGAAACTATTTAATTAATTTTGTCATATTGTGATGCAGGACTTTCTGACCAAGGGAAAGATTAATTGATAAAAATTACTACAGTCCCTTAAAGTTCTACAAACTATAATAAAAAGCCATGCTATAAATCCAAAATGACCTGCAAAACTCAGGGGGAAAGTGAATATGATCTCTTCCCAGTTATTCTAGCAGAGACAATATAATTTTTGAACTTCATGACAGCTCTATTGCTTTTTGTGCCATGATTTGGCAGTGCGTTATGGGTACTTTCATCCAGAAATGCTCTTTCATCCGAGACTGCAAAGTCAAGACTTTTCTTGTCATACTTTTATAACACTGTAACGTGAAAAAGATCCAGCACTAAATACAACAGAGAAAATGAACCAGAAATCAGCACTATCTGCAGCGCATTTAATTCTGAGTGACTGAGTAACAAATTAGTCAGTATGGGAAGGGCAACACTTTGTATATATTTGCTTATCATGAAAATAATTGAAATCAGACTTTCTTTTGCACTTTTTAAAGAAAGATTTTATATTAAAAGATAAAAGTCATTTATTTGAAAGATATTTTTTTGGTTGGAGAAATAAACTGTATACAAAGAAAAGGAAGAGTGCGAAGCTTTCTGTAATGTTATGTTTGGGATTCACCACACCAGAAATATGAATAGATAGATATGAAATTGAATATCAAGATCTAGCGAACATTAACTAGGGGAGAAATAGGGGTTTCAGAAGGCAACTCATCTACCTGATCTTTGCTAGATGCTTCTGTAATGAGGGACTTATTTCTTCATGTTGAGTACACAGCATAATTAATATATATCTGCTTTGGGATATAGAGATACAGCTACCTATGTATCTATTACTAATTCATATATCTACATTTGGGTTTATTTATGACAGATGAATTCACAAATATCACTTAAGTACATGCATAACACAAACATGAGGCAAGGAGACAGCTTGTACTCCAAGGAAACTGCAACCTCAAAAATTAGACAGAAGATGACAGAAATATGGAAAACAAACAAACCCCACCCTAAACACTCCATAAATAACCAACCAAACAAAAGAGCCTATCCGAGGATATTGTCACCTTTGTTGTTTGTCATCACGCAGTAGGCACAGAACTCCTTCACTGGTGCCTTGTTTAATTCCAATTGAAACAATTTCCAGGAAGGTAATGGTGTAGGTTTGTGGGTGTTTTAAGTTATAAAAGCAAGCATTACAAAAGATTATCAGAATATTTTAAAAATTAATCAGACACATAGCTGCATTAAAGTGGTGGTTTTTTAGGACTAATAATCAGAAAGAATATAGATAGGCCAAATATAAGTGTCTGTAAAGAAGTTCAGATCAAAGAGAGCATTCAATTCCTGGATAGCTCAAATACAGCGGAAGGGAGATCTGGAAGGAATGAACAAGACCTCTTTTTCCAAAGCACTGAACCTGAGCTACTCACAAGGCTGCCATGAGAAGACACCAGAATTTCAAAAACAAAACTTACAGAATCATCAGAGATCAACATTTCAATGAAAATATTGATGAAGATCACAGTTACACACACAGTTTAATCAGTAGATACTCAAAGAAATGATAATAGAAAAATTTAGTTATTGATGTTTTCATGCTTGGTTACAGTTAGAAATGTTAAGTACACAATTAAACTTTACATCAGATGGTAGATTATTTATGAAATCTTTCTTAAAACTTTTTGGCTTTATTAAGCTAAGGAAATAAAAAGCCAGATAATAAACATGATATACGTTTTAGTTATCAACAATCTTGTACAAAAAAATAAATGAAGTTCTAAAGTATGACTATATTGACCTAATTCAGTCACAGTAAATATTACTCTTTCAAAATGTGAATTGCTTCCACAGGACTCCTGGAAGAGTAAGGTGAAGAACAGTGACAAAATTGGGCTCTGTGTGAAGATGTTGCTTTAATCAAATTCCAAGTAAAAATACAAGTTTCATTATACACATTTTTACAGAGAGGAAAGAAGCTGTAATCTATCCAACCAATGTGGGAGCGTACCCACAAAAAGTAAGCCTTGGCAAAATAAGATAATGCACATTTATGGTAAGTGCTTTGTATGTTTTGTTTAGAAAGTGTACTATGCAGAACAATTAACTTAAAAGGATCAAGTACGTGTGGGAAGGGAGATTAGCAGAGGAGACTGCAACTAAGGAAATGTTTTGCAGATGTACTGCATTTAAATTAATAAAATCTCATTAGGTTTTATGTTTGCCAATAACGGCTGGAAAAGTTACCACACATTGTAGGAACAATTACCCAAATCTTCACTGTCTCATTAGGTTTGTCATACTGTTTTCATTATAATACATTAGAACTTGCAAGTGAGCCTTCAGTAATGACATATTGTTCCAATTCTCCTTTCAGCAGGCTCTAAGATATTTTAGTATTTGTGTTATAAGCCAGCAGGTGTCTTCACTTTGGTTTTTTTCTCAATCGGTTTTATACAGACCTCCAGAAACAGAATGGAATGCAAAACGGCTTTCAACAGCCGCATAAAAATGAGTCTGATTAGAGTAGAGCAATACCCACCATTTTTATGTTATGATAATTCAAGGTACTAAAAATGTGCATCTTTAGAGCATACATCTATTCCTTTAAGTCCTGTTAGGGAAAGCTGTATTAATGTAGATAAACCATGTGATATATAAAGTTTGCAAATCTGCATAACAAATGGAAGGCATACATCTGATTTGAATATCTAAGGCATTATAAACTTCAGTGAGAACAACCAACGCTCTTTGAGCTTGTAAGGAACTTGCATTCAAATGAGTCAGATTTTAAAAGGATATAGTTTTTATCACAATTTTAAGCTTTCTGCTTCAGGTCTCAAGAAACTCAAGGTTAAAATAAATACTGGATTTCAGAAACAAGGGGAAAAGTTATAGGAAAAAATTGAAAAAGAAACCCATTTGTATAAATGACACATGACCTTAAAATGAGTTTATTTTTGTGCTGTCCATGAGAAAATAAAACTTTAGAAAATAAGTTCTCTTAGATCTGCAGTCTTAGTGCTGTTTATTTTAACTATATAATGAAATAAAATGTTAAACAATACATTAAGAAAGAATCTTGGACATCTTGAAAAAGACATTATACCTACACCATCGTAATAGCTGGATTTTCAACTGCTCTAGAATTGGCAAAAAGTGAAAGCAGAATCAGACAGAATACTGAAAAATGTCTAGAGGTGGCATTGAGGAACATTTACCATCTTCTCCAGTGTGGTCTCTACCATGAAAGAATATGAGGAAAAGAAACATATAATAACTGTGACACATGCTTATTATAATTTTTACATAAATCAGCTTAAAAATTAATTTTAACTAGATACAGGGCTAGTTGTTTAAAATCAAGCAGCTTATTAAAAGTACTGCTGCTCAAAATTAATTTTTGTCCTGATTTGATTAATATCCATTTCAAGTGATTTCTGAATATGTCCATATCTTGTATTAAATCATAGCCATCTATTTGCATAAACAAAACAGTTGTATTAAGGGCAAGAATTTAAGAGGGACTACAAAATATTTTCTGATCCACTGCCTATTTTGCATTTCCTATAGTCTCACTACAGCTGCTGTCACCACAGAACAGAATGACAACTACAGTAGTGATAAAAATTTGTTAATATTAATTGCTTGAAACGGCAAAGTTTCATCAGTTTTCCATTAGCATGAAACAGCATGAGATTCCTCTCAACGAGCATCAGGAACAGTGTAAACATCTCTAATGAACCACCTATTACAGACAGAAATATGTATACAGGAAATTAAATGACCCAAATATATAATATATTTCTTCTCTAGAGAGAAATTATGGTGAATATATGTGGATTCTACAGTAATGGATGAATACAGTCAGGTCACTCATGATTAGTGCCAGGTCCTGGACTTGGATGCAGCACTACAGGCTTGGGGAACAGTGCCTGGAAAACTGCCTGAAAAGGTCCCAAGGGGCAAAGGACCTTGTTGGTCAACGCCAGGAGTGTGCTAATGGCATCCTGACTTGTATCCCAGGTAGGGCGGCCAGAAATAGGGAAGGGATTTTCCCTCTGTACTTGCACAGTTCTGGACCTTCAGTACAAGAAGGACATGGGGTTGCTGAAGCATGTCCAGAGAAGGGCAACAAAGCTGGTGAAAGGTCTGGAGCACAAGCATTAGGAGGAGCAGCTGAGGGAGCTGGAGTGGTTTAGCCTGGAGAAAAGGAGGCTCAGGAGAGACCTTATTGCTCTCCACAACTGCCTGCAAGGAGGTTATAGTAAAGTGAATATTGGTCTCTTCTTCCAGTCAACAGAACTTTTGTAGAGCTAACAAACTGGGTTCATCTTGCTGGAAAAGACAAAGGGAAATAATTTCAGGTTGTGTCAGGGTAAGTTTAGATTGTCTATTAGGGAAAATCTTTTCACAGAAAGAGTTGTCAAGTATCTGCCTCTGCTGCCCGGGGAAGCGGTCTTGTCTCTATGCTCAAAGATGCTTAAGAGACACACATATGTGGTACTTAGAGACAGGGTTTAGAAATAGTCTTGGCAGTGCTAGGTCAATGTTTGAACTCAATGATATCAAAGGCCTTTTACAATCTAAAAAATTCCATGATTCTATGAACCTGTCGGAACTGGGGGGGAACAGTCAGGAGGGCTGGAGGGGAAGCAGGAAAAAACCTCGCCAATGGCTAAGAAAATGAGATAACCTTCGAAATTTTTTAAGGAAGAGTAGGGAATATAGAACATCCAAATCAGAGCAGTTTATGTGAAGACTTAAATACAAAAATATCCTGCAAAGCATATTGTCTAAATGAACCCTAAAGAAAAATCTCACAGAGTTTCAGAAATGTATTCTCTTCCGTGTAACAGAATACCATTTATTTGTTTTGCATTAAATATAAACCTTGTTTTTATTTTTTAAATGGATCTGAAAGTTGAAGAAAAGACATGCAAGAGTAGTGCTGTGAAAAAGATAAGCAAAAATCATGCTGAGCTCAAACACATACTTTCATGGGACCTTTTCTTGGCACAGGTAAAGGATAGCTTTTCCCACACAACTCCAGTGCTCCAAATGAGCACTTCAGTGCTGTTCTTGAGCCATAGGCATGGACTTCATAACAACTTTACACCTGGACAGCTTGCTCTCTTACCCCATATTACTCTATTTTATTTTCTGTCTGATGGTCACCCCTGCTGTTACTTATTACTGTACTGATACCCTTGGGTCTGCTCTTTTTAAGATACAGGTTTTCTTAATTAATGCCTTTCTTGCTGTTCTATTTTTTTCACTTTTAATTTGTCCATGAACTTTAATTAAGCTTCTTCATCACGGCTCACAGGTTTGGCAAGCTTCATATGTGTATATATATATTTGCTCACCCAGCAAGATGACCCAAGTTTTCTAACTTTATAAAAATTCAATTACTTCCATTGATGTTTTGCATAAGAGAGTTACCAAAACTAAAAATGGGATAAGTAATTGATTTAGATTTGGATTTTTTTAGCATGAAAAGTCACTTATCTTTTTTTAACAAAGAAAATGTACTGTGTATAAACATAAACGAGATGAAACTAGATTGTGTATATTCAAATATTTAACACTTACTCTGAATTAAAAAGTCTAATTCTTCCCTAAAATTATTAGTCAATAGAAGAGTGCACTACTACACATGTATCTGCTTCACCCTTCTTTGATATTTTTCCTTTTCTTATACTTATCCATAATTCAATTTACTTACATTTAAATAAAAGTCTAATAAATATGACAGAAAAGTATTTTGATTAAAAAGCCAAGTGAATCTGGTCTTAAGGATTTTCCAGGTTTCTCAGGATTTAAATTTTACCTGTTGAACTATTTACTGGCTTATGAAAAAATTTATCAGTGAAAGCACTTTATTTTCTCCTGTCATATGCTTTAGATTGTACTGTAAAAAACTTGAAGGTTCCTGGAAATATTTTCATTGTTTCTAATAATGTCAGAGAGTCCTATACATTAAACAAGTCTTTGTATTGACTTAAGAGAGCTGCATGTTAGATTCTCTTCAAGCTAACAATATTAAGAATATTATATATAAAATATATAATAAATAATTATTTTCTATATAGTCTTTTCTGAAATCTCCGACCTCTCTAAGAGTTTATAAATATTAAAACTTCTAACCTAATCTTGATTAGAACAGATGAAACTTTTGGAAATTTTGTCCCTGGTTTCTCAGTAAAAGCTTGCAGTACCCTTGTTTCCCGAGGGATGGGACTTTTTTCAGTAGAAACAAGAACAACTTGAAGGATTATTCTGAGCAAAGCAGACACAGCACCTCACCTCAGATGGATTCCGTCTTGTCTTCTGGAGAAAACATGGCAGACTGCATGGAAATGGCCCATGCTTGGGGTCCAATTTAATAAATTATATTTGGTGTTTTTCAGATGCTTTGTGCATGATACCACCCTTTTGGCCTGTTATGTGGGCCCCTGTCAGATTGCCGGTCTGCCTTGCCTCAGCAAGGCATGGTAAAAATTAAAAGATGCACATTTTGTTGTCGGGGTCCTGTATTCCTTTTTCAGAGAAGGAGTTGAAGTAAAACTTTTTTGTTCCTTTGTCAATACATTTTTTTAAAATCCTTTGAAATGTACTTGATAACAGTGAAAGAAACCAATGATATGCTCTTGGTCTTTGAAATGGAGGACAAATGACCACAACAGTAATAAAAATGAGAAGGATGATGAATTCCAAGTAACAGGAATTTTTTTAAGTCCTAGAGAGATTTTGTATTGATTTAGTTATATAATCTGGCATTTCTTGTTTTTCTAAATTATGCTACTGAAGTAAAGCAAATTTAAAAAAATTCAAATCCAGCTAGGGATAGCTAAAAATTTGTACCATAGTATCAAATGTAAAATCATGTCCTAATAGACTCTCCCTCCAACAACCATAAAGCAACAGTAACAATACCTACCTGTGTAATTCAATAAAAGCTTTAGATTTCCTTTCCACCATATTAAAATACTAATAATTTTAGTGAGGAGAAATTTTAGTTGCTTGCCTTAGAAAAGCTGAAACTACCATTCATCATTCTTTTTTTCATTTACTTCTTTCTAAATCATTAATTATTCCACTGAGACAATTCTTTATCAGTTAGTTGAGGAGATAAATACATACAGTAATGTACAGTGAGGGCTAATGAAAATTTAGTCAACCAATCTTCCTTATAAGTTTTTTTTTAAATCTGTTTTAATTATATTTAAATACATAGTGTATCCCCACATAAGAAATTTAATATACCAATTCGGTCTTCAACTGTAGCTTAAAAAAAATTTATATTCAGAATAAATGGAAAAGGCAATCCAGAGGTAGGGTACACTGGGATCAAAGTTTTTAGATTTCGGAGTGTCTGGATCATAAATTCGTGCTGCTGAAAGAATTAAGACAATATTCTAGTTTCAGAGCAATACCCAGGTCTTATGAAAGCCACTGAGAAAGAGTGGACATCTTGCATCCTTAAGAATTTACACTTTTTAAGAATAGCTCTTGTAAACTTCTGGAGTTCAACTTAGTCCTTAGTTGAATTAAAATGAAGAGAAAGAGATACATTTTCCTGGCTATGTAGAGAGCTATGTAGGTCAGGGTATTTGCATCAGCCTTACATTCTCATATTCATTACTAGTTTTCATGCATCACTGATGAAGTATAAGAAAAATTCTCAAAATCTGGATACAATCTCCAAGACTGAAAACGTGCTGAGTTAATGATATTGCTCATGGCTTAGAGGGACTCAGAATTTTTGGAGGCTATGTAAGAGTAGTGTGACATAACTCATTATGGCTTCTGGTGCTAATAACTTACGAGGCACTCATGTGTATGAGATAAACCCCATAAGTTACTGTAGTCTTTATCATCTCTCCATTATAACTACAGACATGAAATAGCCCAAATGCAGCCCATACCCCTAACGTTTCATCATAAAACTGAGTAGATCAGCATGTCTATTGATTCTGCTTTTTGTTTTTTAATTGTGGTTTGTTATTCCTGCTTTTCTTTAGCTTCTGTATTCTTTTAATAATTTTATTCTTATTTATTATTTGCTTTATTTGATTCCTATTTGTTGAAAAAAAACTATTGAAACAAAATTTTTCTGCTGTTTATAGTAATCACATTAGTCATATTCTTGGACACCCTATTTCCATTAGAAAAATGTATCCATTCACTCCAAGGGCAAATACGCTAAAACATTAAAAACTCAAAGACAGTAAGAGTAAGACCAAGCTTTTAAACTTAGCCGTGTGCTAGGATGAGCCCAGGGACATACAGACACAATTCTTTTTTTGCTTTCCTTTTTCTTTAGGGTGAAGTAATTTTACTGCTGCCTTCTACAATACATAGTTTATCCTCCCCCTTGTGAATTGCCCTGTTTGGCATATTATAGACAGCAGAATTAAGGTTCCATATATGCCTCATGAATGTCTTTTCAATACCCTAGAATTACTCACCCCAAGTGAAAATCTAACTTGCCTCTCCATGTTCTTTTCTAGGTTTTAAAGTTCATTATGCTGGCACCAAAGGACAGAGGGTATACGGTTATTCATTCATTCCTTAGTCTTACATATGGTCAGTCACAGTTTCAACTCTAACATAACAATTACAAGACAGGGAATAAATCATTACAATGTAATTCAGGATGTTTCCAGAACACATTAAACAATAAAGAGCCTAAACCAAATTCATGATAAAAGAACATTATTTGAAGGCAGAGATCAGAGGTACAAATTATGTTGAAATAAAATACTGTGAGGTAATTTCATGACAATTTTCTGTTACAGCACTGAAAGAGTTGTATAAAATACACTTTGTCAAGATAGATAAGAACACAAGTAGGTGTATGTATACAGCAGTCTGGTTTATGAAAAAAAATCTAAAAATTATTGGGATGGAAAAACTCTGCGTTCCTCTGTGCAGATAACAGCAAGAAAGATGCATCAGAGTGGGCTGCTTAGGACTGCAGATACTCACACCAGCTAGGATTCTGTCTATGTAGTTCTAAGGAGAGAAACATAAAGACACAGAAAATGGAAACACAATGCCTCCCTTTTCTCTGCATCTGTGTAAGCCTTAAGCATAATGTGCCCAAACACTCAGTTGGAAACATTTTGAGAATAGAGATGTAGCCATCAAGTGGGAGGAGGGCAGACTCACTGAACGTTTCAGTCTCTCTATGCAAGCTTTTTGTTCCAATGATTGCTTGTCATTCTGGGTCATTGCTGATAAAGATCCCACTAGAAGGGAGTAAAAGATTTACCCTAGATTAGGCAGTGTCCATGTCATTATGAATTCTGCTCTCAGATTCATGCAGGTGGCATGAAAGTTTATAGGCAGCACATACTGTTGTCTAAACAAAGGATTGTATTTGTTTAGAATTTTACCAGATTTTAAAAGATAATATCATGTCATATAATGCACAATATATAGAGCACATTTTGGGGAAATGTTTGCAATTTTCGAAAGATGTTGATGTTGAAATAGCTAATCTAATTGAATCTGTAGTGCCTGAAAAATGTCAGTTCAAATATCATAAAACATTACTACTGACTTATCTAGAACAGGCTTGCTCTGTTTTTTACAGATTCATAATAAGCAGTAACATCAACTGTAATATAATGATGCATATTTTAATACATACATAAAATTCTCTTCTGTTGTTTTTTTGTTGTTGTTGTTGTTCAAACAATTTTTGAGAAGCAGTGGTCTTTCTAGACAAGCATCCTGTTGGTGATTCATCACTATCTCATTTTCTTGAACCTGAAAAATGTATTTCAACAGCAGCAAACCTTTGGAGATTGCAAAAGCTTGGATACCCATCACTGTGTCCTTTTCACCCTTTTATTGAGACTTGCCTGTCACAGCTTGTTTAGGTTTTAATTTTAAGGCTCAGATCCATAAAGGAACTGGCTTGCTATTTTGCATTTTGGGGTAAAAGAAATATACAATATTAGAACTAGGATAAGATTTGCAGATCAAGTTTCAGGTTTCTGATCATTCTAGCCTAATGTCCTCCTCACTAAACTATAAAGCTTGCTTGGTCTAACTCCTTGCATTTGGTAGAATGAATATTTATATCTTAGCCACATAGCCAGTAAAAGAAAAGTGCAGAATGTGGAGAAATGGAGAAAGTTCCTTGTATTTAGTTCAAATAATCTCTGCTTCTAGCCTGACATTGCAGATTTCCAATTTGAACTTAAATCAACACTGATTAGGAAAAGATCTGCACTTGTTCTTCACTTAAGTGATTTTAACACTACTGGAAAGTTAGAGCTGGCGTATATAATTTCTACTGTGTGAATTCCTCTAAAATAGCTTGAGATATCTACAGGAGACACATCTGCCTTTAAGTTAGTCTCAATGGCTTTTATAGATTGGCAACAGAAATGTGCAATTTTTGGGTCAATTTAGGTGACAGGTGACATATTTTAGACGTTTACATCAGATCAAGGTAAATTGCTCCTTAGCTCCTTAGTAAGTTCCTCTTCACTGACTACAAACACAAGACGTAGCATAAATGGTGGAGGTGTTGGTGCCCAGAAGTTAAACTCCTAGCTTTACTTTATAAAACCTACCTCAACAGATCTTGGAATGGATAAGCCAGTGCCTATTTTCTGGAGCATGACTTGGCTTCCAAAGTTTTTGGTTTCAGTGCTGATCTAATTAAAAAAAAAAAAAAAAAAAAAAAAAAAAAAGGAAAACTGTCTCTCTTTCTCTCTTTTAGTTAGTCCTATTTAGGAGCTTTTATATTAGCTATCAGGCACTTAGGAAGAAGGATTTTCTCATTTATACCTACAGCATCCACTTTAAAAGCCTTTATTAAAAACTTGGAATGGTTGGGCAGATCTTAAACAGCAAATAACCATGATAAGCACTAATCACTCATTGACTATAAAAAAATCCTGTTTGAGGTGCCAGTGTCTGCATTGCCAATGACCACATTTGGTCAGAAGAATTAAATTCCCAAGAGGTTTTTAAAATAATATATAGTGGATCATTTACAGTAAGTAGATGCATGGTAAAACTGCCTAGAGGGAAAATGGCTCCATATTCTAGTAATTAATAGGTGCTTCCACTTTTGCAGTCTATATTATGGTTTTGGTTTTGGGTTTCTCTTCCCAGTGGATCAACATGTGCTTCTTTCTTGTTTTGCCAGCTCTCTCCATTCTTTTTACTTTCCTTAAGAGCACATGAGTGTATACTCAAACATTTTTAAAATGTTGTTAAGTTTTAAAGATATTTTTGTTGTGAGTATAAATCATGCCATTTAAATGCTATCAAGTGTCAGAAATGAGCACCAAGATTACCTCATAGCTCACCACTTCTTAGAACTGAATTGAATTGAACCCAAGAGTATAATGGTCTAATCTGTTGTTTGTACAAAGGCAGTGCTTCCCACCATTGACCTATACCTGAAGTTTCACAAATGGAACAGTCTTTGTATATCTCTGTACTCTTATCATTCTCCCCATATATCTATGCTAAGGTTGAGTAACAGAGACAAAGTAAAAGCTTCTTTACTTAGGTGTTGATAGATGCAAGTTGGTTTCAGTGGGGGCAGAGGTTCACAAGTGTCTCTGCGCAGCCTTGACAAAACATTATTTTCTGTTCAACTACCTACAAATAACTTCAGGAAGTGCTTGGCAGTCATGGCCACTCTATCTAAAAGTGTGTATGATCAAAAAGTAGAGGAATCTCTATTGTTAATGTGCAAGATTTCCATCAGGATTTGTGTGGAAATCTTAATGCCTTTTAAAACCTCGAGAGAACCTATTTAAGTTTATGATGGAGATCATTGAAATATTTGAGGCTCATTGCTGCTCAGCTCTTGACAACTTAGAGACTTTGTATATCTTGGTGTTCGAAGATTGCACTTCGGGGAAGATTACCATTTTTTTTTTACATTCTTTGATATCAAATATAACAGCTATCAGCAGAAGTTGGGAAGTAAGTGGGAGTAAAGCACTTTATTAGTGACTTCTTGTCCATACAGAAGTGACAGAAAAAAGAGAGGGGAAAATGGAGAAAAGGAGAGATGACAAATTCAAAAGTGCAATTATATAAAGTATGTGTTTTGATTTGAAAATTATTTTAAAAGTAAAGGGGAAATTAATAGATAGAATTTTTAATTTGACATAAGAATCTTTTTATAAGATATTTTCAACAGCATGAAATTCTCAGAAACAAGTTCAAAGATTAAATTTATCTGATAAAGTCTAAATTAATCTGCTGAAATACATTGCCCTATGAAAAAGTTGTTTTAATATTCTTTCATGACCATCTGATCAAAACAAAGTAAGGACATGATACAAAGTCTTATAACCTGAAAGTAAGACAATTTTGTTACTTCTAGTTTCATTTGAAAAATCACATACTTTCAGTTACATTTCTGTTCTGTCATTATAAAATAAGACCTAGTGACATCTGCCACTGTTTACATTTATTTATCATACGCAGATAGCTTGCCAGTAAAAGTTCAGTTCCATATTTGATGAACAATGATTCCTTATAATTTGTCCATTAAGCAATATTCCTTAAAACTAAACTGGGCAATCCTAAAAGAATTTGGATTCTACTAATTGATACTACTTTTGTTAAGAATTTTCTACTGTGATTGGTGTTGGTATTTTTTTCCTGAAATTAAATTCCCATGAAAGATGTAGATGCATTCTGTGCATTTAAACCTTCAGGTCAACCTTCTAAGTAATGCATAGAGTTGGTATCATTGTGGGGTGGGTGAAGACATAAGTCAGATAACGCTGTATTACCACTTTATTTTTCTTGTAGGAAAATCAAAAGATAGTCGTTAAGATTTCTGTTCATTTCACCATCTATTTCCTCAAAATTCAAAATCAAGAATTAAAACCAAAACATGAAGGACAGTAGTTTGTTAAAAGTGATCATTTTGCTCTTATGAATATGGTTTTCAGTTTCTCTCCAGAGCTGGGGAGAACAGAACCTCTGTAGATTCAGATCTGAAGGTCAGGTTGCACTACGCAAAACACGCAGCCTTTTTCTGCACCCCATATTCATGCAATCACTCTTCTCTTATCATATTAAACTTCAAACCCATATTCCTTTTACACATATACAACTTATGCTCCATCCATCCTCCACTAAAAGTGTTATATTTAGACCCTTGTTAGTGCTGTTACTGGAGGTAGTGGGATTACAGATGAGCGGATTGAGCTTTAGAAGCAGCAGAAGCCATGTAATACTGCAGAATGCGGGGGAGAAGTTCAGCTTGTCTGCACTATATGAAGAACTTCTCCTTGTTTTAAAGAAAGAAAGTCAGGCTCATGGGAGCCTCTGGCAGATTCGACTTTTCTTCAGACATTGCAGTTCTGACTGGTACTTGCTCTATCCAAGTGATTGTGCCTTCCACCCTACGTGCATCATTAATAAGTTTAAGTGTTTGGCTTTTGTTAGCATGAGTTCCATATCTTGTTCTTGTTAATTTACTCTGCTTTCCTCGTTTCTAGTCATCCACTAAGAACCGTGTGACATTTCCTCCATACTAATTGTGTTTGTGATGTGTACTTCAAAAGCTTTTCCAATTTGCAGTATTTGTATTTCTCTTTATTGTAGGTTCTGAGTGAATGTTTTTGGCATGAGTAAGCTGTTTTTTCACATTTTCTCTATGTCTAAGGAGATGTGTCACTCTTCTACTCTGTAGCTTCATGTTCTCCCTTGTTTTCTAGGTACTTAAACCCCCGTTATTTTCAGTACTCTCTCCCAAAGCAGCTGAGGTGATATCTTTTCATTCTTTGAGGGATTTTTCCTCTGTCTTGAACTCCTTAAAATACTGAGGGAGGAAATAAACTGAATTGTTTCAACTTTATATATGAGTATTTTTTCTCACTTCTTGCCTCTTCATATTTT
This sequence comes from Ammospiza nelsoni, assembly GCF_027579445.1. Classification (NCBI taxonomy): domain Eukaryota; kingdom Metazoa; phylum Chordata; class Aves; order Passeriformes; family Passerellidae; genus Ammospiza; species Ammospiza nelsoni. The sequence goes on from NC_080634.1 coordinate 68,044,619, forward strand.
AAAACTTATTGGATAGATCTGTTTATATTACCTTACAGTACACAAGCCCTCATGCAAGTGAGACACTGTACAGCAGTACATGTTCAAAAATGCTATCAGAAAGCTGGTTTTATCCATCTAATCTCTTTAGACCTGTGAATCTTTTAACAAAAATTGAATCCTTGCTCAAGATGGCTTCTCTTAATAGTTAAAAAAAAAAGAAAGCAGTTTGTCCTGCCATATCCAGAGGTACACATCAGCATTAAACTTGCTTTTCTTGCTGTATTTTGAAGCCAAAATATTATGCTTACTCAGTCTTCAGAAGTGAAGAATTCATAAATTTAGTACATCAGAAAAAAGTTACATTCTACTGAATCTGGCTAAAGCTCATAGACTGAATCTATGACTTGTCTAAAGAAAAATTATTTCTTTGCTTCCTCAAAAAGTTCTGAAAACAGATAAATCCCTTACCACAAGATAAAAACCATCTAAACCAAAGTCTAGATTACCTGAATCCATTTTTATCCCTGAGATTCATTTCTTCCACTTTTCTGTATTTATTTTAGTGTAGCATTATAAATAAAAGAAACAGCAAGTCAGAGGGAACTGTAAGGCAGTCTGAAGAGAACTAGTCAGATGACTCCCAACAAACCGTAGATCATGCCTACTGAACCATAAATGTTTAAAGCAAATGTAAACAAAAATTGGGAGAGGCCACTAAACGATTTCGAGATGATAAAGTACCTAAACTTAATGGCAGATACAGCATGTGCCAGAATACAGCCCAATTATATTAAGAATGGTTTTGAAATGCTGCTTTTCATCATGTTTCTTCCATTCTTCAGCCTGTAGTGCTGACCAACATCAGCCACTATTAAAGAGTCTTCATGCATGTAAAATAATATGATTTCACAATGATTACATATTCAGTCTACAGCTGGCTGAGTTTTTACATCTCCATTTGTCATTGACTATTGTGTCCAATTAAATGATTAGCTTTTAAAAACTGCTGCACATTATGAGAGTGAACTTGTGTTCCATTGCACTGAGTGATGCAGAAACAAACTCATTACAGCATGTAATTCACCCATATTAAATAACAAACAGATGGCTGCTGTAAATGAGAGCTGCTTTTTCTCTTCAAAAGTGCCAGGAAAAAGGTGTTTTTATTTATCTTTGTTTCCAGCTTCTTTCTGTTTTCTTGACAAGTGGGCAGCTGGTTGCTGAGGTTTTCAATTGGTGCAGAAGAATGAAAAGCCTGTTTCCATTAATTTCCCCATAAAATAAGTCTTTGAATCATTCCTGTTATAAATGCATGTGCAGTAGCAAGCTGCTGCTTGATTAATTCACTTATTATGAAGATTTCATCTTTTATAAGAGGGCCTGCAGGTAATTTATCTTGTTTAGTAAGATTAGAAAAATGTAATTATCTTGATACCTTTGGACCCCTCTCATTTTAATTGTGTTCCCATAAATTTCAAACATAAAGATGGGATTTTTTTTTTGCGCAAATGTTCCAACATGTGGTAGAAAAATGTGTTGTAAGATCTGCATAAAAACTTATCAAGTAAAATGCATTTAGATTATACTATTAAGGGAACGCATACCAATAAAACCAGTATACGTCTGTGGAAGCATATACAAATATCTGAATTACTGGTACCTTGATCACAAGGTTTTAACAGTTGGAGCTGGATGAGGAATGTTAGGATTTAAGTTCTTTATTCTTCCCTTTTTTGTTTATTTTAAGTGATAATGCATTTCACCTGGGAAATATAAAATCTGTTCTATTTTCACTAATAAAATTTAAATTGTGCTAGTCTTCATGTATAACACCAATAATTAAAAATAAAAAGGAAACATATGAGCTGACACATATATGTAACATCAGCTCCTCTGTCTCCAGCACCCTTTGGAAGTTTTCTCCCCCTTCTCTCCCTTACCTTCTCTTTGAGAGAAAATTTTAAAAAAATCAAGATCCAGAAATCTTTCTTTTCAATGTATTTTTTGTCTTCTTGAAGCAGTAATTAGCATTTTTTTTTTGTTTAGGTTTACTTATCTCTTTTTATATTGTATTTTTTTCATTAATTTATTTAGTTTCTGTTTCTGTGGTTCCAGAAGAACGATTTCTTTTTTTTTCCACTTGGTTTCTAGCATTTTCTTGATTCTTTTACCCATCTAAAAAAAGCTGATTAACAATTTGGCATGTGTTCCTTTTTAACATTAGTTTTAATTTAGGAGTGGTTGTGATGGTCAATTTGCATAAAATAACAGGAATATGTGGCAACTGCACCATGGGTCACTCAGCTCAGTCATGTGCCCTGGTTTGGACTGGGATAGAGCTCATTCTCTCCTTCATCTTCTTCTTAGCAGCCTGTACAGTTTGGGGTTCAGTAGGAGAAGGATGTTGATGACACACAGATGTTTCAGGGGTCTCTCACTAGTGCTTACCTTGAGCCAAAGTCTTCTTCAGTTCCCCGTGGTCTGCCTCGGAACAGGGGCACACGAAGCTGTGAGGGACCAAAGCCAAGACAGCTGACCTGAACTGGCCAAAGGAATATTCCATACCACAATGGAATATACTAGCCCAGTATTTAAACTTGGAGGACTTGACTCGGAGGCATCAACTGTGGCTCAGGGGCTGAGTATTGGTCAGCAGACAGTGAGCAATTATATTGTGCATCACTTATTTCTCTTGGATTTTATTCCTTGCTCTCTCTGCCCTGCCTTTCATTACAACTATTGCTATTCTCATTACATTTAATTTATCTTAATTATTATTTTATTTTCTATCTCAGCCCAGGAGTTTTATGGTTTTCTTTTTCAGTTCTCCTCCCCATCCAGCCTGGGGAGTAGGCAGGGGGAGAAATGAGAGAACAAGTGGCACTGTGGTATTTAGCTGCCAACAGATCTATTAAGATTTGAGTGTCATAAGCCTTTTAACATTAACATGAGAAAAAAAATCTTCTCAATATGTTCATAGTTAAGTATTTTAAGGACGCTGCATGTATGTCTTCTCATCTCTCGAAGGTCTCTAAAGCAGTGGTTTGAGTGCCAGTGAACTGAACATTGTAAGGGACATAACTGTACACATCCATACATACAGCAATGTAAGGAAAGAAATTTTGCAGAGTGAGAGTTCAGGCAGTAAAGAGACTTATAAGAATATGCAAACTGTACAAGGTTGAAGCCATGAAACTGAGAAATGTGTACAGATGGCTGAAGCATTTCAAGTCAGGTGAGACTAGCAATTGTGACAAACCATGATCTGGGAGACCTGTGTCAGCAGCAACACACATGAATGCTGAAAAGGCTGAGCAGCTCATTAGGGAAGATTGACGAATAACCCCTAATGACCTTGCTACTGCTTTAAATTGCAGTTCTGCATCAGTACACTGAATCCTGCAGTGGTCTTTAGAATTTGTTCACACCAGGTCATACGAAAACATCCTGGGACATGCACAAGCTTGTGACATTACTCTTGAAATCTAATTTTAATTGAAGAGATAAAGATATATGCCCAGTTATAACAGATTTTACCACTTCAAGAATATTTTATTTTTAAGGAACTTTTTTTCTCAAAAATCATGTATGTCAGTGTGTTTCATATTGCTTATATGAAAAGTCAAGTAGTCTAATTAAGGCAGAGATGTAATTAAAAAAAAAAATATATATATATTTCATGGTACAAAAGACATAGTACTCTGTGAAGAAGATGTAAGTCCCCTGAGAGTGTAATTTTTATCAGTGTAATGGAGAAGATAGTCAAAAACTTATGTTTCTCCAAATATTTTGCAGGTAAATTACCACCCACAAGTGTGTGTTCCACACACTTTATTAAAACATAATTTAAACTGCTGTAGATTCTAGAAGTTTAAAAATTATATTTTTATATTCAGTCTGATGTATATTTAATTGAATACTTTATTTCTGTTAGTGTGTGTTTATAGTACTTTCTAATTGACAATTACAGAAAGGATGGTTTACTTACAATTAAAAGGGAATGTGTTCTTTCTTATCTCTGGAGTTAAGAGATAAAAGCCAGTTGTTGCAATTATTTAATATAGGACAGATAAATAGGCTGGTGTGATACTATATAAGATACTATGATAAATTTTATACTAACAAAAAACTGGAATGCAATTGGTCCTTAAAGTACAAAGCAGCCTCCTAGATCACACCAAGCCTTGATCTTCCACAATGTGCAGTACGCACTTGGAGGTAAAATCTTGTCTTAACACCAAAAATTTACAGACCATTCTCTCTGGAGGCCAAAGCAGTAATGTATCAAATCAACTTCACATTAAGAGGACCAGAGAATTCCAAGCAATATCTACCTCTGTCTTGCAATCATCGCAGCCCTGGGTGCAATCAGCCTTTAGAATAAGATTGTGGCATAACTTCAGTTTTAATGATTTCTTTTGAAAGGCCTAAACATAGATTTGATTCAGAGTAATACTGACTAGCAAAGCTTGGCTAGCTAAAGAAATATGTTGTCACAAGGAAAAAAGAAAATTTAATGGGACATTATAAAAGTGTGTGAATACAATAATTCTGTCATATTCTGAATGATGAGAGCTGAGTATAGACCTATATTTTCTGGTATTGTCTGGAGTTAAGCCTGAAAACTTGAGTATGTTCAGGGTTTAATCCTATATTTCATACATTTAGAGCATAATCCAAACTCCACTTCACTTTCAGGAAATGCTACCATTTAGGTGACATTTCTATGACTTAGATCTGCAGTATTTCAATAGATTGTAGAAGAAACGTGGAAAGTCAGCATTTCATAACTGAAAAGCTACTTTAGATATTAGTCTGTAATCACTAATAGTATGAAAAGTCTTTTCAAACTTTGCCCTCAAAATGCTGCTTCAGTAATTCATTAACTTATTTTAATGAAACAACATCTCATTGCTATTTGGGAAGAAACTAATCTCCTTTCCAAAGAGTTTGCATAATGTATTGAAAAAAGAAGTGACTGCAGAATCTGCTGATCATACTTTTGAGGATTCCACATAGGCTGGGTAAACTTTTATCTAACACTATTGAGAAAACTATATACACAAAATTGCCTGCTCAGGCATTTATTACAGACTAAGAACAAAATATGTTTAGGTTGCAACTTCCACTCCTGCGTAGCAGACACTGAAACCTTAAGTTTCACCAAAGAAAATTAACACTTTCCCTATGCTCTCAATTGTCACCTATCTTGTCCAATCCGATGTAGTATCAAATGTGAGGATTACTCAAAGTATATCATAATCATCTTCCATAGAGTCTGTCAGTTACTGGGAGTCAAACTGCCTACAGAGAGACCTTGACAAATTAGAGGACTGGGAAATCACCAGCCATGTGAAGTTTAACAAGGGTAAGTGCTAGATTCTGCGCCTGGGATGGGGCAACACTGGATGTACAGTGTTGGGGAATGAGATGCTGGAAAGAAATGATGCAGGAAGGGACCTGGGGGTGCTGATCAATGGCAAGTTGAACGTGAGCCAGCAGTGCCCTGGCAGCCAGGAGGGCCAACCCTGTCCTGGGGTACTTCAGGTACTGCACCAGCAGCCAGGCAGCAAAGGGGATTGTTCCCTCCGCTGTGCACTGGAACAGCCTCACCTCCAGTGCTCGGGGAAGTTTTGGGCACCACAATATAAAAAAAGATACTCAGTTGTTAGAGAGTATCTGAAGGAAGGTCGTGAGGATGGCGAAGAGTCTGTAAAGGGAGACATATGACAAGTGGCTGATATCACTTGGTCTGTTCAGTCTGGGCAAGAGGAGACTGCAGGGAAACCTCCCGGCAGTCGGCAACTTCTTCATGAGGCAGGAGGAGCAGACGCTGATCTCTTCTCTCTGGTGACCAGTGACAGGACCCAAGTTTGAACAGTCTGAAGTTGTGTCAGGGGAGGCTTAGCCTGGATATCAGAAAAAGGTTCCTCACACATAGGGTTCTTGGGCACTGGGACTGGCTCCCCAGGGAAGTGGTGTTATGAAGCAGTTTAAACGCAGAAGAACAAAGAAAACTAAGTCTCTGTGAATAAAACAGACAGACCTTTGAACGTTCAAAGTACTCCCAAAAAAACCCAAGATAAAAATCAAGAAGATTAACTGTTGATGCCGAAAAAATTATATATTTTTATTTAATAGTAAGAGAGGCAAAAAGAAATAGATAAGTAGAGAAAAGTTAGAAAAAGCTAAGATTACTTTTTAAAGCATAGGATAAGTCACCACCACACTGTGCAACCTTTGTTGCCGCTGAGACAGGGTGGGGGGAGTGGAGAAGATTTTGCCTTTTTTTTTTTTTTGTTGACGTTTGGACTGTCTTATCTGCCTTTTCTGGTCTTGGGAGCAGCTTGGCTGGGATGCAGCAGTCCATCTCCCGGGATGCAGGCGTGGTGCCTGATGGCTGCAGCCGAACCTCGGGGTATTCCCTGCGCTCTCACCATGGGATGCAGGAGCAGGCGGGGGTTCCACAGCTCACTGTAACTCCAGTCCAGGGCTGGAGGGTCAGGGCATTCTCCCCAAGCAGGTGGCGTCGGCTTCTGGAGGCCTCAAGGTGTCTCACAGCAGGCCATGGTGGTGGGGGAAAAAGGCAAAGGTCAAGGATTCTGCCCTTCACTGTCCCCTTCATGTTTTGCATCAGTTTCACCTTCCTTTTCATGGGCCCCAAGGGATACTACTCACAGTGCATCCCACACATTGCTTTCAGATGTTCATGAGTGATTATGATAAGCAGACATAATGACAAAACACTTTTTGAAGACTGTCTCTTATTATCAGGCTCTTACAAGTGGTCACAGACCCCAAGCCTGGCAGAATTCAGGAAGTATTGGGACAATGATCTCAGGCACATTACATGATTTTTGGGGATGTCCTGCACAGTGCCACGAGCTGGACTTGAAGACCCTTAGGGTCCCTTCCAGTGATGTCTTGTGAAGGCTGACCTAGAACAGAGGCTAAAGGAGTTAAGGAACAAAGGAGGTATGTATTAGAAGGCCTCAATGGATACATCTTGGGCAGTACAAGACCCCAGCCAGGGCTAACACCCAAGATGAACGCAAAATCGCAAAATGGTCACAAAGTGGACAACCAGTCATAGGTCTCTCACTTTTATAATTTCTGGTCTATTAGCATATTAGAGTTAATTGTCCTATTATACCTTTAGCTCATAAAGTCCCATCCTTCTTGTTTTTTGCTCTTGATTCCATCATTGTTTATGCTTTTGGGCCTAAATTTGGATAATTTGTCCTTGGTGCCCAGGTAGAGAAGGAATTTTTTTGTCTCTCTACTCTGTGAAGATACCTTACTATCCCCTAGTATGAAGCTCAGAATTACACACTAAAGCCGTACAGAATCTAAAAAATATAAAAGCTAAAACCTGAGGCATCACTAGCTCCAGATGTTCTTGACTCTGTGAACCAGTCCATTGTAGCCTGTTATTACATGCATTTTATACATAGATATATATTTATTTCACATGCCCAAATATACAACTCACACAAATCTCTGTGTATAGACATGTATATAAACATTCCGAAGATAGTTTACAATATCTCTTTAAGAATGAATCTTTAGTTTATAATTAATGTGATTTGAAACAAGAAAGGAGGAAAAAACCCATACACAAACCATTCTCAAGTCTGGAAATAACTCCAAGACAAAATTCAATACTAAACAGTAGCTATTTCCTCATATTTCTCCCTGCTCAGAAAACTGTTCCTGTAATGAGTATAGGGAAATAATAGAATGCCATATCTAGCTGCCTGGGGATTGTATATGACACTTTATATATACTGCAGTGTTTGTCTCTGTTCATAGTTGCCTCTTCTGTTTTATGTCTATAAGAACTGACTCATCTGTGGTGACTCAGAACACTTGGTTGGAGCTTCACATGGTTGCATCAGAGAGTAGTGGTCAAGGGTTTGTTGTCCTAAAGGACATTGGGGGACAGTAGTGTCCCTCAGGTGTCTGTATGGGGAGCAGCAATGTTCAATGCCTTCATCAGTGACAGTGACAGTGAGATCAAGTGTACCCCCCAGCAGGTTTGTCGACATGAGGCTGAGGGGTGAGTTTGGCACACCTAAAGAATGAGATATCATCCAGAAGGACCTGGAAAAGTTCAAGAAGTGAGTTTTTCATGAGGTTTAACAAGGCCAAGCGCAAGATGCTGCACAATGGGTCACAACCCCTGGTATTGGCCCAGGCTGGGGAAAGAGCAGACTGAGAGAAGGGCTTGGGGGTGCTGGTGGTGAGGGCTGGACATGACCCAGCCATGGGCACTCACAGCCCAGAGAGCCAAACGGGTCCTGGGCTGCATCCAGAGCAGCGTGGGCAGCAGGGACAGGGAGGGGATTCTGCCCCTCTGCTCTGCTCTGATCCCCCCTGGAACCCTGCATCAGCTCTGGGGTCCCAGCACAGGAAAGAAATTGACCTAAAGGAGAAAATCCAGGGGAGAAAAGAAACTCAAAAAAGAAACTTAAAACTTTGAAAAATTTCAAACCCTCAAACCTTGTCAAAATTTAAAAAGAGCCCACCTCCCATTCTGTGAAGAAATGTTTTTTCAGAAGTCTTAAGCCATCTGTATTGTAAAGTGGATCTTAGCACAATTTTAAGAGAGTTAATTATATTTTACTATATATTGAGACTGTTCTCTGACAAAGTGAAATATTGTGAACTCACCTAGAATTTATTTTGGGTAGAGATCATTTAACAAGACCAGTAAAGCTGTCTTCAAAATTTTAGAAGCTCACTAAGGCATAAAGTTCAGTTCTGAAGGAATTAATATTGTACATTTTTTTCCCCGTTAAAGTATATTATCTAAGCAATAAGAAAATCATAACTTCATGATATATAGGTATAAAGAGTATTATTATCATTCTTAGAGGGAAGACTGCTTAAGATGACAGAGATATTGAATATTAAATTCCCTTTTAGAAGACAATTTTCACAAGTTTACCGTTAGAATTATAATGCAAAATAGAAGGAAAATATGAATTATAAATATGTCATTCTATTAATAAAACATAAGATACTTGATTTTCTTACACTTAAGTGTTTCTAAGCTTACACTGATTTTACACTGAGAACTAGTTTAATTAAGTTGATGGTTTTATGTTTGAGAAGTATTATTTGAGGTTCTGCCAGGTTCATATATTTCCTTTTTCTTTGTCTTACCAATTTAATTTTCTCCAGGCATGGTAGGACTGTGCTGAACTCCAGTTGGAATGAAGACAAATTCCCCATCAGAAAGACTCAATCCTGCAGCTGCATTCACATGTGCAAGTCCTCTGCTCCCTTGGAACTCTGCTAGGGTGAATGGAACTCACTCAAATGAGTGTGAGTAAGCTGCAAGGCAATGGCCCAAGATTTCTCTCAAGATATTTTTGAATTACCTGTACTTTCCATCTCACCAAAACACTTCTGTTTTTCTGCATGATTAATTAATTTATTTTTTAGTGGCTTAAAAACACACTAAGTTTTTTCTTTTCAAGTGACCAGTAGCATGTTGCAACTTTTGGCTGAACAAGGGTCCAGCTTTCAAACATGATAGAGGATCATTTTTTCATAAAAGACCAGTTATAGAGTCAGGAAAGAAAGCACTGGTTAATATTTTTAAGACCAGCAATTTTTTTCCCAATAGATTCAATATCCACTCCTCTAAAACTCTATGTAAAATTCTTATTCTTCTCCATTCAACCATGACTCGGTGCGCAGAATGATTTCTGGAAATATCTGGTCTGGTTTTTACAATTGCACGAAGATAAAACTCATCCTTCCTAACAAGAGAAATCTTGTAATCTTCATTTGAAATTATTTACTTGATTTTAAACTTCTCTTTGGCTTAGTGGAATGTACACTCCTGGGAATTCTCATCTGCAGTGAGGATGCAGGCATGAAAAGGAGTTGATGCATTTCTTTTGCTCATCATATCAATTTCATAAGATCTGCATGTGAAAGAGAAAGATTTGTGTTATTATTTCAATATTTATTCCAAGCAAAGCCAAAGATAGGGGTCTGGGAAAAGGAGAAGTTTCTAGCATGTATGGTGCTCTATTTTGCTGCAGTTTGTCATACCAGAGTACTGCTCTTGTCCTGCTGAGCAGTGCAATACAGCAGGACATTAACTTTTAGCTTAACACTTCATTACTATCTGGGGATATGCTTAACGTTTTATTAAACTTCATAGGGGTGATTTTATTCACTAACTATTTATTTTACCCTAGGGCTGAGCACAACAACTGAATACCCTCAAAGGCACAAAAAACAATACACTAGTGTTTCAATGAGTTAGTTGAATGCATTATCTAATGCATTTCTTAATAGAACTCCTGCAAATACATTAATGACATTGTGATTTTGATACCTTAAAAACCTACCTGATATTTTTGGGGCAACAACTATCACTAATAATTGGAAAAAGTTTCATAAATTGTGTAAAATAACTAAAACAGTTGACTCAAGCAAACCTGAAATCCTTTAAAAAATGCATGAAGTTCCAAACAGGGTCATTGCTTCATATTAGAGATTTTTCTTTTCTCCAGGACCAAACTGGAGAATCAGTGCTACCTAGGTTGCAAAAGAGTGGACACAAAAAATTATTTTCAGTTACACCTATTTTTTTCTATAATTGCTTCTAACACGTACTAGTGTAGCACCTAAATCAGCCTTTACAATGGATTAGCCTGCTCAGATTAGCTGGTAGTGAACAATTAGAGAGACAATTAAAAAATCAAAAACAGAAATAGGTGCAAGCAGACAGAAGAAATATAAAGAAAGAGAAGTCTTAATGTTCTTGAACTGTGAAGCAGGCATGCAGGAAGCCTGCAAGTACTAATATATTTAACTATTATTTCACACTAATATATTTAACTTTTAATCCATGTATAGTTAGAGTTATATTGATATGACTTTGTTTTGATTTTATTTTTACTTGCATTTTTCTTTTTCTATTTGGAAACTTTTTAGCTAAGCATTACTTTTTTTCCATTTCTAATCCCATAACTAGGCATGGGAAATGTCTTTAGATATACCTAGCAGGCTCATATTTCATGACTTGGGCTACTGGGGTTTGTGTTTGCTATTTTTATTTTTTTTTTCTTTTTTGGGTGTGAGAGATAAGTTTTATAAAGGTATTATTATATTCATATTATACTACAGAACTGCATAAGGTATCTTTAAAATGGATGCCAGTCATGAATGATTCACATGATATTTATCTACAGCTCTGTTTATGAATCACATGCAAGGTACTACAGACTGATTACTAAACATTCATTGTTTACCACTTCCTTTGCTTCATCACTGCATCACAATGATGCACCACAGTGATGCAAAACTCCTTCAGTTTTCCTATCCTGATTTTCAAAATGAAACGGATGAAGATCAGCGACACATCGTCAACTTGCACTTCACTGACACTACAGACCATACCCATTATGGTATTTCAGGTCAATAATTCCTGAACTAAGAAGGATTAATAGGATTTATGACCCTCTTTTCAGCTGCATGTAGCACAACCAGTACTAATTATGTTTTCATTAACCTCTGTGGCTAGCTCATGTTCTAATAATTTAGCCCTGTTATGGCTTAATCCAATGTTTTACATGTTCAATAAGGTGAATACACAAACAAAAGCTATATAAATAAATCCTCATGGCCAAATCATAGCTTCTCTGTTAAAGGAATCCTTATAAAATAGCGACTGCTTCTATAATCCCTAAGGTCGTGCCCATCCACCAATCAGATTTATCTTGGTCTCTGAGTGAATTATTCCCCACTCAGAGAGGCATTCTCCCATCAGAGGGCCTAAACATTAGTTAAATACAATTTAATTTCATAAATTGCAATGTTAAATGAGTCCTATGCAAGTTGCCTTATAATGGTGAAGTCTGTACTTGCACTTCAGGAGATGTCAGAGCCACAATTTCAAGAACCAGTGCAAGCATATCTCCTAAATTCTTGTGGAAGGCTGTGTTTCTGGGACATATATCTGCACTGCATTATAATCTCCACTATTCACCCCCTTATCCGCTGAGTTACTCCCAGTTATCTATGTTGCCAGAGGGAATAAGGAGTACACAGGAGATGTAGTCCAGCTACCAGTAATAACAGGATTATTCAGTATGAATGCCATCTCCTGCCACTCTTCTTTCCTAAGGAAAGTCAGAGCCAGCTGGACAATCAAGGCTGAATTCTGTTTCTACAGTGAAAAGAGGAGTGGAGGCTGAATTCAGCCCAAATTACATCAAGTTCCAAGAAAGAAATGCTGTCCCACTGCCCTTCTCTTATTCTGTATTTTTACTCCTCTTCAGGTGTTGAACATCAGCCCCTTAGTAGTTGTGTGGCTTTTGCTTATATGACTAAAATCAGATCCATTTAATCTAAAAAGGGTAACAGATCCATCCCCCAGTCTTGATTAACCCAGAATATGAAAATTAATTGACATGGGAACCATAACAGCTAAATTGATATGGAATTTAGAATTAATGTTATGGGAGAAGTGCTGAATGCCTTATGTTATTTGTATTTTTAATTCAGTACTAATATCTAACACTGTCAAACATTAGATTTTAATATATGTTTGGTGAAAGAAAATATAGTGAAATATGCAAATAGAATACCAAGAGGTATTTTGAAGAAGTTTTCTAAAGTATTTTCCCATCAGATGACACATAAGGGAAGAAATCTCTCCTCCAATTTTGTTCTGTAAGACAGCAACCTTCTCTTACACTCAAAGTACATGGAGTAAGTTTTTCATGGAGATAAATCTAGATTTAAATTGAAATCTAAGATATACCTTTAACCTAAGGATGGAAGCACAGTTTCAGTGAAGCTTCACGAGAGCAAAGTTATACAAATTCCTGTTCATACTCCCAAAGTTTTATAAGTTTAAAATAAGAAGTTTTATCATTGCTAAAAATTCTAGGACATAAGTTATCTGCTATAAGTCAACTGCTTTTCTAGGCTGATAATTATTTCTGATACAAAATTACTGTTCAATCTAGATAGCTGGTAATTCAGCTCAGGCACTGCAGGCAAGTCCATCAATTTCCTGAAGACAAAAAAGTTGGTAAAACATGATAAAATAACCATTACATTTTGTGAAACCAAAGTTACATTTCATCTAACATAAACTGTTTGACCAGACCAACATTTGGACTCTCCTTTCTGCTTCTGACATGCCAATGGAATCTACAGTGAAATAGGGCCTATTATTATTTTTGGAGGACACGTAACTTTTGGAATAGCTGTCCCAATTTCTTTCTTTCTTCACTTTTCTTGGATGGGTTTTCTTCTGTGTCTGGTTATTGTCTAGATCTTTTATTGCCTCAGCTTTATTCACTCTGATTTCCATCTCTTTTGAACTCTAGCTGCTGGGACACTATCTGCAGTTTTATCTTTTCTAACTGCATACCTCAATCAGAATATACACTTTAGTGGAGACTGAAACAAAAGATTGTGGACATACAAAAAAACACCCCAAAAACCATAAAAGAACCTTCAACCAACCAACCAACCAACCAACCAACCAACCAACCAACCAACCAACCAACCAAAAATCCCAAAGAGATTTTTGGAATCAAATGGATCAAATAACAATGGAATCTAATCAATGGAATCAAATAACAGCAAATCCATAGATAACTCCAGTGCCGTAGTCATAGAGATATTGCAAAAAAATTATCTTCTGGTTCTAAAACCTGATTAGCCAAAACAGGAACTGCTTTATTTTTGTCACATACTGGCACTACAGAAATGCCCTGTGAACTGCTATGGGTGACAACATTCCATGGTAGTCACATACATGTTGATATGAACACATATATTCTTTTAACAACTTAGAATTTTTTTTATATCCTCAAAGGAAATAAATTTACTCTTAGAGTGCTGTGTTTAAAATCATCTTCCATCAGACAAAATAGTGCATTGAGCCAACATATTTGGATAAATTTGGAATTCATCTGCTTCTGCAATTGAAAATTATTAACAGTCAATGATGAAACAAGTGGAACATAAGTGTTCTTCCATGGTATTTTTTAGATTATTTTAAGTTTTAAATCCTGAGATGCTCATTGTGGTCTTCAGAATTTTATTGTTTATTTTAGTGTTCCAAAGTACTACATAATCATAGAATAAGTGACTGAGTAAATCATCTTATATGCCATTCAATTAGTTCTGGTGATAGCTGTACTTCATTAAGAAGTTTCCTTTAGCACGCTTTCTCCCTGCAATTTCTGAATGTCCAGCTGATATTATTTGTTGCAGGTAGACTAAAGAAATACTTCATTTCACCTGATTCCTTCTATCAATTTTATGATATATATCTCAATGTTTTAATGTCATCTGCCTAATCTAAACAAAGAAAATACCTGAAGATAAACTTAAATATTGTAGTCTTAAGAGTATGCAAACATACTCAATGTCCTATATATCTCAGTTGTAATTGAAAGCCTGTTTTTACATTTGTGAATTAAAACCTGGTTCTTTACTTTCTATCATGGGAAATTAGACACCAATTTCATATGTTGCAATCTAAATTTAGGCATTTATACTTTGGAGCTGCATAATGGCCTGAATTTATTCTCTAAAATTTGAATCTAAATAGTTACTCAAATAGATTTGTATTTTCACATTCACTTTAGGCCAAAGTGAAGACTTTATTGAGGACATAATACACTTGAAACAGTTTCCTTTTTTCTTTTTCTTTAATATTTGAATCTGATTATTTCCCCTTTACCACAGCCTTGTTACTAAAGTAATTTCCCATTGAGTTAAGTATAAATTGCAGTGTGAAAGCATATATAGATCTTAAATACTTAGCATAAGACAGTACCCTATTTCCATGATTATTTAAGTGCTTAGTTTGGACTAATTGTTTGTTTTCTGTTTTTTGGGTTTTTTTTCTAATAGTTAAAATTTTGCAAAAAAAATTGTCAGTTTCCTAGTAGAAGCCTTCCTTTTAGCTGCTACACATTAAAGCAAACATATTGACAAATTCCCCCTTTTTTTCCTACAGAAAAACTGAAAAATATTTTACTTTCTCATTGTATGTAGTGTGTTCTTACTACAGATTATTTATGCACATGTTAATCTTTCTGCTTCTGCCGTTGAATTATAATAGATGCTAGTGGCTTCACAGTTTATCAGGCTTTTCTATCTTGTACACAAACACAGCAATAACTGTGAAAGATTCTAAATATTTGTGAAACTGGCAAGTACATTTCCATTCAATGGAAATTGTGCAAAGCAAGCAAAAAAATCTAAATTCCAGAGGTCTGACCCACTTCCTTAACACTTATTTTTCAAAATGACCTCATAAAAGGCCTTTTCCTAGTACCACAGCTAAAAAACATGGAAAAGTTACAAGATTTTGCTCAATTATTGTTGTTGTTCCTACAAATAAAACTATTCCATGTGTGAATACATTTAGAAAATTTACAGTTAAAACACATGAGAGAGACACACTTTTTTGGGATAGACAGACAAATATACTCTAGATAGGAATGCCTAAGTATTAGCTTTGAGTGCTTAAGCTTCAAAAAAAACTCCAGATAAGAAATACTGATCTTTTATAAAGATTACTACCTTTCAGGATGAGACCTTCAGAACTCATAAACTAGGAAATTACTTAAAACCTTTAGAAAAAATAAAGCACAAGCAGCAATAATTTGCATGTACATGCCTTCAGTGAATTCCTGAACTGACCACTATTTAGCAGAGAAGCTAAACCATTCTCTTTATTCACTTCTTCTCTCTCCTGAAATGAACTCAGTACATCACTCACTCTAACATCAATTGTTAGAGAGTTGTTTTTGAATTGGGAGAATAGAGTAAGAATAGCGATTAAATGGCAATGACTGTGTTGGCAGGCAAAAACTCATATAAATAATCAAAGTATTTTAAATCTACTATTTCTTGAAACTTGCAAGTTTATAATTTAACCACTGTTTACTAAAACACAAAGAACAAAAAGTGTGAATAAGTTTCACTTTCCAGGCAATAAATTCATATATATTTTTCCTTAGAAGAACATCTTAGAAAACACCTTAAAAATTTTAATTGAATTCTTTAGTACTTGTAGGTAATACCTCAAAATATTTTCTCACACTTAAATCCTTGTTTGCATTGCCTAAGTCTCCACATGTGCAAACCCAGAAAAAAACCCAAAAGAAAATTAGTATTATATTCAGGGTAGAAGAATGTAGCACAAAATTGTTTTTACGTATTCACTCCAACAAAACTGCTGATCTGAGATGCTTCAGTTGAAGCTGCATGTTTCTAATAAACAGAGAAAATCAGAAGAAATCTCTGGAATAAGACTATCTCTTTTTAATATACAAGTGTTTTTCTCAAAAACTATTCAAAGATTGGACAGAAAGAGAGGAGAAACATTAGAACAGTTCCTCCTTGCTTCTATGGTCTTTTTGTTTTCCAAGATGTTCTATTTTGGAAAAATCTGAGAAAATCCCCAAAGATTCTTTGAAAATGCCAGAATTTCCCAAGCAATCTTAAAGACAGATTGTCTTTGCAGTTTTTTTTCATCCTGTAAGGGCAAAATGTTACTTTGTGAGAGGATGATGGGAAGATGTGAGTTTTATGCCAAGTCTGAACTCTGTAAGAAAGCAATTGCTGACAACTGACTTTTCATTGTGATGCTACTGATAGCACTAAAGAGAGAAAAAAAAAACAAAAAAAAACAGAAAAATAAAGTAAGCATTAAATTCTACCAGTGAGTGAACCTGCATTTATGAAGTTTCATTAGAAAATTTAAGGTGTGGATTTTCAATATGTATAAATTTAAACATTAAATAACTCCTGGTTATTTTGCTCTTGCACATAAACCTTACCAATAGCTAGAGTTTACATGTCTGCTGGAAAAAAAATTTTTGTTCCTGTTTACAAATTGCTTGTAAGTGAATGAAAACTTCACTTGAGAAGAAAATTACAGAATGTACAACATCTGACAGAGGTGATTATTTCCTATTATTTTCCTTTGAAGATATTTTCGTTTTGGATTGAAGCAATACTTCCTTTTCTTAATTGCAACTGAGTTTCTGCGTGTATCAGTTCTTGCATCTGTCTCCCATATTCCCATCATATTTTCAGAAAATAGGTATTTTGAATATTTTAACTTCCACTGATAAATCCTTCATCACATAAGTTGGTCCTTTTATTTCTCCAGCTTCCTTATATTCTTGAGACAAAGGGAGCTTACATAAGGAGCTGTGAGGAGTCTTTGAAGTCCAGTGACTGCTGGGGTCTGATACAAACCCTGCTGAAGCTGGAAACCACCATGGCTTCAGAGGCTTCCAGCGAGGACACCAAATGGGACTATTGTTTGCTTAAGCTTTGTTGAAATTTATGTCTTTTTATGTAAACCAGTTTACCTTATTTTGCTGTCGTTCACTCATGTGAAGCTTTTTATGCAATTTCTAATCTTTATTCTACCATAGATATATCTTACAATTTTCAATCTGTACTACTGATTTTATGTTTCATCCAAAGTATTATTTTCTGGTTTGTTGTTTGTCTTAATCTCTGGTTTTAGCAAATTCAGTATCAGGATTAGGAGAGTTATTGTAATGAACGTCCTTAAAATTGCACAGATTTCCCCCTGAATTTGATGTTGTGTTTAGCTCCTCAGAAAGGGTGAGTGATAGAAAGAGTGAGGAAGACAGATTTTTGTGTTATTTCTTCTCACTGGCGTTTAAACTTAAGTTTATATATTAAATTGACATTTATATGTATCTATATTTACTATTTGATGATTTCAGAAAATTATCAGAATTATTTTTTGATTTTAGAAAACTTCTTATTATATAGCTTGTTTAAAACAAGACTGAAAATCAATCTCTGAAATTATATAAATCTATTATCTTCTAACAAAAGTGCTTTCTCTCTTACATATTTCCTGTTCCATATTTTAATATGGACAAGGGCATATCTTTATTTGACCTAATGTCAAAGAGACAAAAAAAAGCCTGAGGAAGTGAAAATGTTTTCTGGTACTAAAACTCCAAAGCTTCAGGAAGTTTCTTTATTACTTAGGACTGTATGTTCTAATCAAGCATAAAACAGGAAAGTGACTACTATCAAAGGACCCATAAAAAGAGTTTATGATGTTTCAGATTCAGACAACATAAAAAAGGACATATTCAAATTAGAAACACTATTATAAAGTGTGATTCTATAAGGAATCTCCATAACAGACTTAATAACCTGATTAAAGAGACAAAGTAATAGCAATATACACAAGTACTAATTAGAACATTGAAACTATTACGCCTCATGTGGGAGACAAGTAATAAAATTCAAAGAATATTTGTAAGAAACACTATCAAACTAGCTTTTAAGTTTTCTACTGCCTCAGGCTGATTATGTGAACTTGTGGCATGTGTCGAAAATGTTTAAGCCAATCCATTTGGCCTGGTAATGCTCCCTTCTCTCAGTGCATTTTGCAACATTATAGTAAGATATGGTTTGGTTAAACTACTTTTCACAATGGGCCTGTTTGGTGGAGTTGAAAGATTCAAAACATGTTGCTCTTATAATCAAGAAAGAATTGTTGCCTTAGCAGTATCACAATTCTTTAAAATTACTTGCCTTGCTTTTACTCTTGAACATACAGCAGCTTTGGATACCTGAGATAAATAACTATGAATGGAAATCTCTGAATGAATATTTAAAATAATAAATGGCAGGTGAAATATCTAATAATCATAAAGTCTCACCGAGAATAAAGTGTATTGAAGACTTCCTAGTATATTAGGAACAGTAGTTATCACAACCTGAAGAATATGGTATGTTTCAGAACTGCTGAGTAACCAATATTTGGCTTCCCAAGTGTGAAGCATATTAATCTGAATTTATTAATCTGTAGTTGTCAGACCAAATTAACTAAAGCAGAATTCTGTAAATATATCACACACAGGAAAACATAGATGCTTTCTCCTTTCTAATACCCTGAAAGGAAATAAAGTGACCATGGGTATTACTAGGGCAAATTTCTAGGGTATTACTATACACTTTTTAGTTGAGCTCACTCTTTGCTTATCTTTCCTAATATATAACAAAATTTTCTGCTATTAAATGTCTATACCATTTATGTCAATACTAAATTACTTACTTACTAATACTTCCCCACAAATGTTTCCTTTCTTTTTCTCATTTTTAGATAAGCAATCAGCTTGAATTCTTGATCCACAGCCCTGTCTCGTATGGAGCACAGTATTTCAAAAAGCTTTAAAGCCCTTTAAACTAGAGACAAAATTCAATTGCAACATATTTGGGAATAATATTCTCTTCCTCATTTGATTTAAAATTTTTCCTTCATGAACTGGTTCTTAGACTTTACTAGCAGTCTGAACTTATGCCCAAACACAGAAGCTTCCTTTCTCCAAAAGGTATTTTTCATTTATAAAGATCAAAAACAAGGCCTTATAATGTTTAGTAGATAAAAAATAGCTGCTCAATTGTGTTGTTTGTAAAAAAGGTTGAAACTACATTAAATTAACATCTATTAGAAATTTAAAGTAATCCATAGAAACCTCTTCCTTCTAGTTCACTTCCAGTTAAAAACAGCTCTTACTGGTCACAACTGAATGAAACATGAGCTCCCAGATATTCAAAGCACATATTATCACAAACCATTTGTATAAGCTGTGGGAACTGGAAACATTGCCCTTACTACAGCCCCACAGGCTCAATTCAAGTGAATTATATTCACTCTAGAATTTTCACACTCACAACATATCATATATATATGCCAATTAGGTTATTTTTCCTGTATTAAATATTGTTTTATTGATCAACTGACATTTGTTGTATAAACTGGCACTCTTCACATCACCACTAAATTTGACTCAGTTCTAAGGAAGATGATCTCTTTTGCTCTAAAATTTGCCCAATTATTTTTAAACTCTTTCTATGGCACTAATATTAACAGGTTTAATAAATCTCAGTCCACTATATGAAAAATTAGCTCTAACCATTGTGCAAGTTTATTTTAACCCTCTGAGGGGTTCCCACACAGTATTTCTGCTCAATTCTTCCTTCACCATTCATTATTAAAATAAATTACTGTTGTATTCAGCTTAGCTGTAGGCAAAATACTTCCATTTCAGGCACCCATCAACTTTTTAAATCAATTAAGTTAATTGACAGCAGGTTTAACCATTTTCTTAATTATGATGGCAAACACATTTTTAAAACACCCCACACACCCCCCCCAAAAAAAAAAACCCCACCCTTTAGAGGTAACAAAACAAATGAATAAAATAATAGAAATTCACAGAACAGAATTCTTCCTTTATTAATTATTAAATGTCTCTAAGGAAGAAATATACCAAGAAGGAAATCTAGGGACAGAACAAATCTCTGCTTTTCTTTCTAAGTCACTTTGGAGCATTTTATCAGTTCATTTCAGAGCTGAAAACCACATTTGAATTAGAATCAGCTCTAAACTACATTAGTGATGATTCAGTAAGTGACATTCCTCCTCCTGGGTAAATTCAGACCTGGGATAATGGTAAAGAGTAATGTTGGCCATCCTAGGCACAGAGAAAATGGTGCTTTGCAAGTAGTGAAGGAATTCTTTTCAGAATATTCCTGTTCCTTGCATCAATATTTCTCTTTGCCTTTTTGCAGATTTTTCAGCATTCCCTATTCCTATATAGTGCAAGGCTCTCCGTAACATAGTCTTCTCTTCTGCTGGATGACAACACCAGAATATGGAACAGAAGTAGAATTTATGTTAGAAGTTTCTTGATTAGGGTAGAATGTGTTTGATTAAGTTTGAGCATTTGAGAATTCTGGTGTAATCAAGAATAGTAAGATTCAAAAACTGTATATTTCCGTATTATACCAAATTTTAATATCAGAAGACCATTTTCCTTCAAATTTTCTTCTCATTCAGATGAGAAATATCTTTTGCTGAAGTGAAACTCAACACTTTTGCTTTAGCTTGAGTTATTTAGGCATTTTATTTAAATATTATAATTTTAATTCATAGAGTTTTATATAGAAATGAAGTTCTAATATTATAGTAGTATAAGCAATATTGTATTTTAGGAACATAATATCAAATATAATGTATACATACATCATCATTATGAAATAAATAAAAATAGAACTGTCAAAATGTAGTATTTCAGTTTGATTAAAGCATCATATTTTGACTTTCTGTTGAAAAAATTCCTCTAAATTAACAACCCCTTGCAGATTATTCAGATCCCATTGAAAAAATTAGTTTCCTGATGGAAGATTTCCATCAAAAATGTTATCAAGTAGGCATAGTTATTAGGTTAGCAATGAGGCAGCACTATGAGGTCGATCAAGTGCTTAACAGAACTTTTTAGCGTTAGGTTGAAGGCGCCATATACAGCAGGGCTGAGAAGGGACAAAGAACTATGGGCTGTTCTTACTTTTATCCCTCTCCTCTTAGCTGGCTCAGGCAGAACAACAATGAACAGACAGCAGGGTTATTGAGACATATTTCTGTGGTACACACTCCTCTGAGCAACTTTAATGCGTTGCAATCTAACTTAGCAAGATCAGAAGTATGATTTTCCACTTCTTTTGTGAATCACAACAGGAAAGATTTCCATTAAATAAGGTAATTTTTTATTGGATCATTAAGATTCCTTAGCATGGCCAGCTGCATGGTGAAATGCTGTAATTTGAAAAGTGAGAATATTCATGTCTGGAAGTGTTTGTCAGGATAGTACTTACAGAAATAAGGAATGCATGGTAAACTCATGAACATGTGCTTATATGTTTTTCTGAGAAGAACACTCTTAGCCTTCACCCAGTAATACCACGGAGCCATTATTGCAGTGAAGGAGAACACATGAGATTTAACCCCTACATATTGGTTCTCACTAAAAGTTGATGAAACCGTTTTGCAGAAAACAATTAATTGATCAGAACTATGTCTAAACTGACTATCCACCCCCATAATTTTATGAGCCAAATTGCAATGATTTATTTTACAGAAGTCTATAGACTCTTTCCAACAATTTCACTAAAGTATGTTTAAGGAAAGGTTTATGAGGAAAATTTGTACTATGAAACACTATTACCACAACTCAAGTAGTAGCTCTGCATTTTAAAGGAACTAAAGGCAACAGAAACTATTAGAATTTTCTTTATTTACTCGTTCTTCAAAACTTATTCTATTGGTTAAAAACCTTGGCTAAATATATTTTATCATGTATTGCAAGTTCATTATAATTTAAACTGTCAATATATGTTTTTAAAGGTGCTCTAAAGAATGAAATTCAATTTTTTTAAACATAATTTGTATCAGTAGGTGGCTTTTTAATGACTATAATTTTCCAACTTCTAATGGCAGGAACTTCATTTACCAACATATTTTCTAGTGTTAAATACTTACTTTTTTTATTGCTTTTTCATTTGGGTATTTGGAGGTGAGAACAACCAAACAATCTGTAGATTTATATATCAGCTTGTGAAGAATTAATTATTTTGCTTTAGCCAAAAATAGGGTGAGTAATGTTTCTTTCTTTCTTTCTTTGTTTCTTGGAGGTTTTTTCCCAACAAAATGTTGTCATTATAAGCATCATAGCCATTTTAAATAAGCTTAATGTTAAGAAAAAACAGCAATCTTGTTGGACTGATAGCATAATATCTTACTCCCTATTCATCATGTCTTTTGCATTTCCACAGAAGAGAGGATTTGTTCTGACAGATTCCACAATCTGAGTTCCCACTGAGTTTAAAAGGAATTCTACAAAGTCTACAACTGAAGTCATATGTTCCTGAAGCTTGAGGTATACATGAAAGGGAGGGGAAACAACAGCAGCCAATATTTTAATGGAAACATGACATATGTTAAATACTGAATATTACAAAGTCCATGCATTAGTCATTCATCATTTGTGCCTCTAAATGTCCAAAAGTTAGGCCATCTAGTTTAAGTGTCTCATTTAAATTTCTTCTGTTTGCAGAAAGAGGCTGAGCCCCCCTCTAAAATGCCTTAGAAAAGCTAGAATAATAGTAATGTCAGAGGGAAAGTTCCATGCTGCTTTATTCTACTAATTGCAAAGCTAGCCCTCTCTCATGTATGCTTGCTCCTGCTCCAACACAGTCATTTCTAGTCAGCAGAATTGTGTTCAATGAAGTATTAGGGGAGGACTCACAAGGAAATTATTTTATTTATAACTTTTATTTATAACTTCCATCACTCTTAGTCCATGTTATATCATTCTTGGACATACATTTAATTCAGCTGAAGTTGTGAATCATGGTAGAAATGCCACCACAGTCCCAGAAGTCTGGGAACCTCTTAGGCTGCCTTTGTCACTAGAGAAATGTAGAGATGAACCATGACTTGACTCGAGAAGCACACAGTGCTACATCTGTCCAGGTCACAGAAATTTACTTTAAAAAATTTTCTATTCAAAGATTATGAAGAAGCCACCTACTGTGTTTTTGTCACTATGACTAGTGCTATTGTCAATAGGGCAAATAAAGAAAGCACAGAACAAATGCAATATACTCTAAGCAGAACATTTTTGCTTATAAACTTTATTTTTCCTGCTAGGTCAGTCATTTACAACAAATGTGATTGGTAAATATGCAAGAAAAAAAATCTGTTGTTAATTATACTGTGAATTAAGTGTGACAGAACTATCTTATTGTTTCTGAAAAGATCTAAAATTAGCCACCGTTTAACTAGAAAATCATTTCCCCAAAATTGAGACCTGCTTTACACTCCTGTCCACAGCTACCACAAAATCCATCACTGACAATGACTGCCACTCTCCTTCAGTTCCAGAGAGTGATAGTAGAACCCTTATTTTTATTACTTATCTACAGGAAAGCCCTCTCATTTTTAGAGACATTTCCATTTCCACCAATGTAGATTTTCAAAATTATTGTTTTACATGCTTGCATCATACAGGCATGACAAACCCTAAATAACGTGTAAATGTATCCATTTATATTTTGCAAATGCTTGACATTGAATGATCTAAAAGATTTTCTGCTTTCAGGCACATTACAAATTGTTCTAAGAAAGTTGGTCAGCTGTGGCATTTAGCTCTTCATTAAGCAGTCATTGAGTTTCTTCAGGTTGAAAATCCAAGCTCCTATCTTTCTCACAGCATCTGGTTTATAGTAGAATCACTCAACAATTTCTTACAGGTACTTTTTTTTTTTAATTTATCAGGTTTATTTGTATAATATGAGTCAATTAAATTTGCGTAGAGAAGATCTCCACTATTGGGATTCTCTTCCCTGAGTCTTTCAATTTCCCTGTAGAGTTTTAATACCTGATGATGATTGTTTTTTGTAATTAAGATTTAAGTACCCAATCCCCCAAGACTTGTCATACAGAGAGCTGCCACTCAAGCATTCAGCAACCCTTTCAGGCACACCCTCTCTTTGTCACAGCCTTTTCCTAGCATCTGAGAGCTCAGAAGAAAGCCTTTGGTTGAGCAGTGCTGTATTTCATCCCCCATATTTTGCTCATCCCCCCCATATTCTTGCTGCAGCTTACCTAAAACTACTAAAAGGGTAATGTCTCTTTTAGCAGCTGCCAACAGTACATCATGGGAATGAATAAGGCTTCCATTTGACTGAGCAAAGTGAGAGACTGCTCTGTCGATAACACATCTTATTCATACTGTAAAACCTAAAAAAATCTAGTCACCTAAAAAAACAGTTATAAATACAGATTCGGTTCTTGCATAGGTCCATAATGCATAAAACAAGAAACATGGGTTCAAAGTCAGAATGTTTACCTTTGAGAGATTTTTTTTTCCCTATTGTTTCAGTCAAGACATGACGAGAGGCAGGGCAGACTCACTCAAGAGCAGCAATATGCAAAGGGAAGTAGAGGTCAGTGAATCTGTGTGAAATCCCGATCACTGATGCCAATCATGTTTTTGTACCACATAATTTTGCTTCTGTTATGTCAAACAACAGTTAAATGCTAACATAAGATGCACAGAAATGCCCCTCAGTTGAAGCACATTTTTAGCCACAAGGATAACAGAGGTCATAAGCATCCAGGAATAGGTTTCATCCTTCCTTCCCTGAGGTCCCAAGCTGTGCCAGGCTATCAGTGTGGCACATCAAGAGTTTATCATTAAGCAAAATAGAAGACACTGAGGATCTGGTATGTATTCTGTATACATCTTGGGAGGCTTTGCTTCCAATTAGCCATAGCAAAGCCCTACAGACTAAATACCCACTAGTGCTTGGATCAAGTTAATCACACTAATCTTTAGTGTGCAATTCTTGGTTTACTTTCATCCTAAAGGAAGGCAATCATGTAATTTGTTACTGTATTGTGGATTGAACCAAACCCATAAGTATAATATTCTTTTCAGAAATGCATCTTCATCAAAAGTGAAAAGCTGATGAAGGCGCATTCATAATATTCAAAAGGTTAAAGAGCACAAATAGCAAGGGGAAAAAAGTGCTGTATTTTCAAATCTCTTAAATTTGGATCCCCATAGACACTGTGATTGTGCCTTCAGTATCAGTGTCTTAAAATTCCCAAATAGAGTATTAATAAATAATTTCAAAGTAGCTAGATTGATTTAATATATCCCTTACTGTTTTATTTTTAATTTACCATGCCACTAATCTATCAATCTAATCCTGCACTCATAATTATTTGTTGCCTTTAGTAGAGAGAATTAATTCTTTACATCTTTCAGGCTCTTTAAATGATAATATATTTCAAATTTAAAATTACCATCAGGGTAGCAGGGCTCCAGGGGAATGCTTGAAACACCTCCTTTTGTTTGATAGAACCTTTACACATATCACATGCTACTCATAATGAGTTGCCTTTATCCAGATTAGATTTAGAAAAACACTTTTTTTTGTCACAGATTTTGCAAACAGAGGATATCTAATTAGAAACAAGTTATATATTCAGCACTTAGTGTTGGTGCTTTAGTAGCAACGTGATAAAAAAAAACTAAGAATAACCCAGGGGAGATCCAGAGAATCTGTGCCAACAGTGTTCATGGCTTCACAAAGCACTCAGTCACAAACTGTCAAAAAGAGAAAAAAATGTATGTAAGTTTGGGTATAATGTGCTTTGTTGAAAATATGCTAAATAACATAGCATAGGATTTATCTTAATTGTCATTCCTTTCAATGGAGTATGTCATTGATCTTCCTTTTCCTCCCAAAGTGTGTAACTTGTCTTTGTTAATTCACTGTGTATTAGTTGTTAGCTTAGTCCTAAATTCAGACCTGAGCTATTGTAAATGCTGTTTACACATTCACTTAATATAATGTGTAAAGCAGACAAATCAGAACTGCAGATTCTTATCTTTAAATTGATGTGGTGCTCCTTCAGCTATCTGCACCATGTCCTTCAGGAAACTATCCAAACCAAAATGATTTGTTTCAGACAGCCTTTATTTTATATAGGCCTGCCCACTGAAGCAGCAAGAAGGGAATTTTTCTCACCTAACTTTCAATGACCAAACTGTCTTCTCCTCCTAAACAGCCTATAGAGATTTGGAGGGTCTTTTTTCATTGTTCCTAATATGAATGCCTATTGTAGCAAATACATGAACTGCACCCATTACTCTACATAGAGTTATATGGAAAGCCATTGTAGAAACAAGACCTCTCATTCTCATGCCAAAGTGGAGATTTTTAAATTTAGGATAAATGAAAACTAGCCAAAAATCTGTTTCTGAAGTACAGCTGCTGCAGCAGTAAGACTTTGAGTCGCAAGCAAGATCAGAGCAGACTCTAGATGTATTTTAGATGTAATTTAGTGTCAATACAATTAAAAATCATTTGGCTATTTATTAAAATAGGTGAAATAGGAGAAAGTTTCTATTATTTACCATGCAATGTATATTTTCGTAAGGTTTTATTATTTTGTTTTTAGATTTATCCTTCTTGAAGAATTAAATTCATTGTAGATCATGATTTGAAAAGATCACCTATAATCAGAAAATTGTAAAGAAATCATCGATACATAAAAATATGAAGAAAATTAAGAAAAAACTTATTGTTGATGAATTTATGGCAATATATTTTCTATTCAATTAATTAAAATTTTATGGCTCAATGTGACCACAAATTTTATTCATAATTTTTAAAAGCAAAAGCCAACATAAATATTTAGCATATGCGACCCAAACTGTATATGCTTTTTATTATTTCTGCATAGGTAATGTATAAATACAGGAAGCATGGAAGTTCCATATTCAAGATATCTACCTGAAGAAAAGGAAAAAAGAATTTTCTCTTCAATACATCACCCAAGATAAATTGTGCTTATTTCACTGTTCAAAGTAATTATAATAGCATATTTTTTTAAAAAAAAGCAAAAAACAGAAAATAAACATTTATTTGGCTGGTTTTTTAAATCGAAAATAACAGTTTATGCTGTAAATCAAAAGTATCAAGTGCTTGATCTTGTATAAAAATGTCTATTTTCCCTGTTACACATTTGAAAATGAATGTAGCACTAAACCTACTTCACATCACCTGGTTGTACATTTCAGGTGACAGGATGGCAAAAACTGAATTGTGAAATACAAAACATATTCATAGACTTCCAAAAGGTCCAAATAAGAGTCTCTAGTGGAAAATGAATATTCTCTTTGTGAAAACCACTGTTTAGTGTGGAATATAGGTCTTTTATTGTACAGATTGTATGGTTCTGATTTGTTGGTTGCTTTTTTTCCCCTACAGATGGTCTTTATGAAAATATAGTAAGACTCTAAATATACGATGCATAAAGTTAACACTCAGTTCCTACAGCTTCATTTCCAATCTTCTGTAGCTCCATTGAGGAGTAAAAAAGTAATGAAACAGGAAAGCCTCTTAAATTAAAAGCATTGCTGTTTTGTAGCTTAACATATCTTTTCACCTCAATGTAATTCCACCATGTGAAACATAACAAAGAGCTATAACTAAAAATTCCAATGTCATATAACTTAGTATTATGAGAAAATATTTGAGTTTTCTCTTAGGCAATACAGAACTAATTTGCGCAATGAAAGTCTTGCTAAATTGTACTGAAGTATGTGAAAGATTAAAACTGCACAATAGATAAAAGCATGCCAAGAAATTTAATTTACCAAACACTTACTATAAATTAAAATAAATGTTAGAAGTGCTTAGGCACTACAATCTGCAGGTGAAGTATTCTGAGCTACTCATCTAAGAAGCAGAGTTAATCTTACCAGGATATTTTAAAGATTAAGAAAAGTTCAAGATGTTCTAGGGATTTAATAGGAGAAAAAATTGTAAATCTTTAATGTTTTTCAGCTTATATTTTCCAGGAAAATCTTAAAGCTGTTGATGATTGAATCTGCATATTCTCCAAACTTTATGAAACCTCAAATCTAAATTTTGCACAGCTATGACAAAACAAACAAATAAGCAAACAAAAACCCAAACAAAAAAAACCAAACCAAACCAAAACAAAACCACCACCACCAAAAAAAAAAAAAAACTAAAACAAAACAAAAAATAACCAAAAAACCCACAAAACACCCAATGAAACAGACAAAAAGGCATGGTGAAATAAATGCTGGTTAAGTAAATATTTTAATTAACTCTTAAAATATTTGGGCTTCATTTTCTGCCAAAAGCTGAGGAAGGAGAAATGAGTGATTGGACATGAGCTGGTTTATTCCTCAGGAAGAGGAGCACTACAAGTTTTAACATTTGTTCTCTTTAGACTTAGTTTTTCTTTTGGGTACTCTAAAAGTGAAACACTAGACTATATAGATTTTTGGCTTCAATTACAATGTCCATCCATGTTTCCTTACATTCCTACCACCTTTTGGATTTTATCAAGTGAAGCAAGGTTTTGTATCACCAGCGAATGTTTTTGGAGTAGAAGATGTAGAACTTTGAAAAAACTTTGGGTACACAAGACCTTCTTTATGAAGGCTTTGAAAAATCTTTGAGTACTCAAAACCTTTTTTAAAAGAAAATAACTTCAAAGTAAATATAATTTAAGAACAACTATTCTAAGCCGAAATCGGACAAAGCAGTGAAAGTAGATGAAGTTCAGGGATAAATTAGAAAGGGAAGAGTGAGAAACCAGATAAAACATTAGCAAGCCAGAGGGAATTTATTCAAATATTCCTTTCCACCATAAAGCATAGGGGCATCTGCCCCAAGTAAGGCATTTGCTTATAAGGACTTGTGAATGAATGACAGTACAATGACCTATGTTAGGAAGAGGTGAAAGTACATCTGAATATATACAACTAATTTTTAGACTGAAAATTGAAATATCTCTTGTAAATATGCATTATTTGCTATTTGTCACAACAAACATAAAAAAGCCACTGAGCAGCAATGAAACAGTTTCCCTACCTTATCTAGGCCTAAACAGGAATTTCTATAGGTTCTGTATTCAGAAAGTAAAGAATTCTCCAAATCAAGTAAAAAAAATACTTTTCTTCTATCAGGATAGTCTTTGCTCCTACCATAAAATAACTAATGAAGAAAAAAATATTAGGAAAACAAGATAAAAGTTTTTACTTTATGGAAATCAGCCTGAAAACTTGAAGGGTTCTGGGTTACTGGTTCCTGGAGAATGAGCACAGCTCTTTTTTGTAATTAAATTCCCTGACAGAGTTTTTACAGAGACATGTATTTTGTATACTGAAATCTAAAGTGCCATTAAAACAGAAGGGACTTTCAGATTTGCTAGGGCTTTACAAAAGAGGCAGTATGTCTTCATAAGTAGCAGGCCCTGGCCAAAATCAGAATATAGACGTTCCACTGCTGAAGGTTCCTCCTCTCACACTTATAAATCATTACAAGTCAGATATAAATTTTGCCATCTGTAAATAAATGCTGGAGATTCTGACCTCATCTAAGGTCTGACTTCTAAGTACATAGAAGTCTCTAGTAGCAATAATTATTCTTTCTTTCCATACTAGTGAAAAAACTATATATACTATATTTTCATTCTAGGATATTAGTTGTTTTGATGTCCTTGACAATGGAGGTGTGTAAGATAATTTACTTCCTACAACAATAAAAATACAAAGTATTTCCTTTCCTAGGCAGAATTTCCTTTCCAAGGCAGTATTTCCTTTCCAAGCCATCAAAGGACAGACCTAGCTGATTGGCATGCAAGTTTGATTAAATAAGCATTGGGATCAAAAACTCAATTC
The DNA here is from genome assembly GCF_027579445.1 of Ammospiza nelsoni. Taxonomy (NCBI): domain Eukaryota; kingdom Metazoa; phylum Chordata; class Aves; order Passeriformes; family Passerellidae; genus Ammospiza; species Ammospiza nelsoni. Next base: position 68,074,744 of record NC_080634.1, read on the forward strand.
TGGTTAAGAATAAATATTCTCTTTTCAATCTCTCTGGTATAACATATTACTGGTTCTTATGAATTAGAAACAGACAAACAAATAAATACATAAATAAGGAGGGGTACAGGGAAAAAAGAAAATCTGGACTCTTCATTTCTCTGCCACACACTGAAAACTGTTTGAAGCAAATAAGTGAATTTATTTTCAGGACATTTCAAATTCAGCCTTAAAATTTCAAAAGCTTTAAACTCTTAGGAATAATGTAGCTGGTAGGACTCTCATGAAAATGTTGGAGGGAAAAGCATAAAAAATATTCCTGTTCTCATAGGGGTCTTCCCCAATTCTTTCTCCGTTTAAAACATCTGTAGATATACCTTCAGCAGCACTCACAGGAGATAGCAGAAGATTGGTTGCCTTTGAGACCTGTGTAAGTACTTCTAAGTCACCAAAGCAGAAGCAAAGGTATATAAACAGTCAATATCCCTCCCTCCCTTACCTGCGAGTCTGTTTAGTGAATACTTAGAGGAGAAAAGGTACTCAAGCATGATGGCAAATGATTCAGACATTCTTAAACACTGGAGACTTATGTCTAATTTCCAAAGTTTGTCACTCAGAAACTTTAATTACAATGTTAGGAAATTAGCAGTTTGCATACTGTAACATAATTCCCCATAGTACTGTGAAGCTATATCCTGACATTGATCTGTTCTGCACATGTAATGATGGCAGAATATGTTATTAAATAACAAGTGAATATTTAATTGTTTACACAATTAATATCGCATTTTGGATGCCACAATAATATAAATATTTACGATAAAATGGTAGTTAGAGAAGCAGTAGCTTAAAAAAGATCAATCTCTGTCAAAACAGGATGGCATAATACTTCAGTAGTTTAGTAGATCTATATAGTTGTAATGTGCTATAATACATTTTTTCAGCCAATAAAAGATTACTTGAATTTAAAAAAAAATTATTTCTAAAATTAATATAGATATGGTCAAAGGTAGCACTCAATACAATTTATTTAAATAAAGTATTCGGTCATTAGTACGTAAAACTAAGTTACCTTTTCCACAATTCTGCAGGTCTTCCTAATATATTCCCAGCTTTGTGCAAGCACGTTGAACTTAAAACTATTTTACGATGCTAGGTAGACACAATCTTCTAAGAACTTCCACAGAAAATAACCAAAGGAATGCATGCATTAATAATGCTACTCCTACAATTCAAAGCACACCTACAAAATGATGGTGCTATTTAACACTTCATACAGTCTAAAATTCTGTGCCTTTTTCCTTTTGGTCTTTTGTCCACTTTCCTGGAAAAGGTAATAAAAAAGCAACGGAGGAAAGACTCCAGAAAAAATTTAATGAACTTACTCACTGCAGTAATTATGGGAAAGTAACAAAATAAATGTATAGACAGAATAATGAAACCAAAAGCTATGGGGAAATGATGAAAGACCTCAAAAGCTTTGACATAGTGCAACAAGGGTGGGGAGTCAAAGATCTTAATGCTGGAAACACACACTTCTAAACTATAGCAACACTTCCATACTGCTGCAATTCATTTCCCTCATATTGTTTCACTCCTCATAGGAGAAATTACTTATAGCCTTTTTTTATGTTGTGTAAGGCATCACATCAAATTACATGTTTGTGAGTTCAATTCTAAAAAAGACTTATGGTTTAATGCTGCCTGGAAAAGACTGACAGACATGTAGGTGTATAACATGTGGGAGGAAGGAGAAACACTACACACACATGCACACAAAAGTATAGTTGATGTATGAGCAACATTCAGGTTTTGATTCAAAACAGTTCTGTTAAGATTGCAGGTGGCAAAAAAGGATTGTACGGCTGGGCAAACACTTCATTATGAATTTTATTTGCCCTGTTTTGTAGTCTTGACTTGAAATAAGAATCGAGTTCTCAAAAAAAAAAAAAAAGTAGAGCAATGGATGAAAGTTTCAAGAATGTAATCGATTCTTAAATTTTCATATAGCCATCTTTTGCCTTATACATGCCACCTGAGAATAAATATCTGCTTCAGATATTTATTCTTCTATATAATTGTTATTACTGGCATTATTAGATATTAATAATAATAGAAAGAATTATAACATGTTTTAGAGATGTTTTACTGGAATTGTATTTTATGCTTTTTGGAATACAGGAAATAAAAGCTTTCCTTAGAAATATGTTTCAGAAACCATCAATATTGGAAAATTCCAGATTAACTTGTGAAGAATTCCAGGTCCTTTCCTCAATTCCATTTTTTGTTGTAGTTTTGTTGATGAGGAAAAAAATATCCATTTCTTCCTTTTTTTTTTTTTTTAAAGTGACCATATAGGTGCATTCAGAGATAAATCACATTACTTGGTATATATATTCTTAAAATAAGTAATAAATAGGTATGTGTTGACATTAAACAAGAACAAATAGTGGATCCTGTCCCTGGGATGGTGTAATCCTGGATGTACATGTAGACTGCGAGGCAAGGTGCTTCTCTGTAGAAAATGAATCTAGGGTTTTTGGTTGGTCATAGGCTCAATATGAGTCATCACCGTGTTCTGGAGGTCAAAAGGAACATCTGTATCCTGTGGTGCACCAAGAACAGCAGACGACTGACAAAAGAAATCATTCTCCCACAATAATGAGCACTGGTTGGCTCATTATTCCTACCATGAAACTCTTCTTGAGTTCTGTGTACAGGATTGGGATTAACAATATAAGAAATATGTAAAATATTGCAGTGTGTCCAGAAGAGGGCAAAAAAGATAGTGAAAGGACTGGAAGATATGACTTAGGAGGAGCTGCTGAGAAGACTAGGATTGTTCAGCTTTGAGAAGAGACTGAGAGTGATCTTCTTGCTGTCTACAACTTCCTTATGAGGGAGGGAGGGCAGGGAGGTGATGATCTCTGCTCTCTGGTGTCTGGTGATAAGACACAAGTGACTGTTTAAAATTATGTCAAAGGAAGTACAGGTTGCATAGCAGGAAAAAATCACCACTGAGAGGATGGCCAAACACTGGAACGAGTTCCCTGGTCATGGCCCCAAGTCTGTTGGTGTTCAAAAGACATTTGGACAACTCTCATATGATTGAACGTGTAAATTGCCATGTGTGAAGTCAGGAACTGGACTCAACCCTTGTAGGTGGCTTCCAACTCAGGATATTCTAAGATTTGATGAACTATTATTAGAAAAATATGACAGGAAATTGATCTTATAAATTGGATCTTGCAAAACATGCCTTGCGCTTAGGGATGGTGCATTTCCTTTTAAGGAAGAGGAAAGAAATTAGTGTAATCCAATAAATTGCCAGAGAATAAACCAATTTCATTCTTTTGGACCTAGATACAGTGAAATTTAAAACCAGGTAAAATGTCTAAATTAAGCGACATCAGATTTACTTATGCTAACACCGGCAACTAATGGGGAAACTGACTGTGCAATATTTCAAATTCCACAACATTTTTGTTTACATTTCTTAAAACCATAGTATATTTGTAATTTTAAACATTGATTTGAAGAAATGGGTAACAATTGAAATAATACTCTGTGCATTAAGGTGTTAGAAAAGTAACATCATTCAAAAATACATCTTGACTGCTCTATTTCCATTTGCAGGGAAGATGAGAATAATAAACATAACAAAATATTTTAGGAAAAAAGCTAAAAATATTGTGACATAAACAAAAAGACTAAGAAAGTTATCAAAAGAATTTGATAGATTCTTCTAAAATGTCCTTGCAGGTAAAGTGAGAATATCCACTGAAATTTGCCTAAATTTCCTCCTCCACACTAAGCACAAAAATGGCTGTGTAGATAATGGAAAATATTAATTTCTGAAGTTGTTTTCTCTTTGGTTGGCAGGCAAGGAAGGGGAAAGTCAGTTAATAACTATTAATTAATGATGATACAAAGAAAGGATTTTGGCATTGAAAAAAATCAACAATGAAAAATGCTTTACTGGGAAAGGACAAATAATATTTTTCTTTTCATAACAGAAACAGGTATTCTGTAGTGAGAGAAAGCAACTCAAAAATTTTACTTTCCTACCCAGTAATTAGTAGTTTGACAAGCTGGCCACCTAAATAGCAAGAAACTTTCAAACTGAGACATAGCAAAAAGCAGATATTAATAGTCCTGATTTCACAGAGGGCTCTAGAAAAGCCATAAAATTTTACTTGGTACTTTAAAAAACTTTTATTTTACCAATTCTTTTACCTTTTTTTTTTCTTTTCCCTCCCAAGATCCAGCATCATGCCAGAACTTGCATGAGATACATAAAATTATTGGGAAGCTAGAAAGAAAGGAAATTCAATTTCATACATGAGATTTCTACTTTTCTGCTTTTATAGATAGAAATCAAAAACCAGTTAGTACTTCCCCTTTTATGCAATTCCTGCATCATTCCTTTCTCTACTTAAAGTGACAATGTGCAAGAGATAAGGACTTATTTCTTGTACTGCCATCGCATCAATAAAGTCAAAGGAAATTGAAGTTTCTTCCTTACATTAGGATTGAAGTTGGTTGCTACTATTTAGTTCTGTTGAATGTAAGCAATACTTCAATTTTTTTGGTTCCTCATACATTAAAAAATAAGTTGGATGACGCAAGAGTAACCAAAAGCATCTACCTAGACTTGTGCAAAGCATTTGACACTGTCCCACAACACATCCTGGTACTTAAACTGAAGAGACATTAATTTGATGGATGGACCAGTCAGCAGATAAGGAACTGGCTGGATGGTTGCACTCAAAAAGTTATAGTCAATAGCTCAATGTGCAAGTGGAGACCAGTGACAAGTAGGGTGCCTATGGGGTCGGTACTAGGACCAATGCTGTTTAACATTTCCATTGGTGACATGGACACGGGGATTGAGTGAGCTCAAGTAGTTGAGGTAAGGACAGAGACAGATCCCTCACCAAATACTCTCATGGGCAAAGCAAATTATAGGCATTAATTAAATTTATTGCTAGTAGAGCAGGATAATGAGAAGTAAAATAAGACCTTAAAAAACCTTTCCCCACAATCTTCCCTCCTCTCCAGCTCTACCTCCTACCCCAAAGGTACTAGGAGCCAGGGAATGTGGGCTACAGTCAGTGCATCACACAATGCTCCTACACTGCTCAGGGAGAAGAGTCTTTCCTAGCTACAGCATGAGTTCTCTCTCACTGGAGGCAGTTCTCCATGAACTTCTCCAAACAGGAGTCCATCCCACAGGTAGCAGTCCTTCCACTGTTCCTGGTCACTCTTCCACAGGATGCAGTCCTTCAAGGACAAGCCGGTCCAGCATGGGTCCCCCATGGGATCACAAGTCCTACCAGGCAACCTGCTCCAGTGTGGGCTTCTCTTTCTACAGCTCTGCAGGTCCCTTTCGGGAGCTTGCTCCAGCATGGGCCTCCCATTAATTCACAGCCTCCTCTCTGGAATCCCCCTGCCCTGGTGGTGGATCTACATCCCTGTGGTCCTCCATGTATTGCAGGGGCTCGGCTGCTTCAACATGGGCTTCACCACAGGCTGCAGGGCAATCTCAGCTCCAGCTCCAGCACCTGCAGCACTGCCTCCCCTTCCTTCTGTGTTAACCTTGGTGTCTGCAGGGCTGTATCTCTCACATGGTCTCATCTCTGGTCACAATTAAAGCTAAGCAATCACTTTTTTTCTTTCCCTTCTTAAATATCACAGGGGTGTTTCCCTCATTTCCAATTGGCCTCTGCCTTGGCCAGAGGTACAGCTATTCTGCAGCCACCTGGCATTAGCTCTACCAGACTTGTAGGAAGTTTCTAGCACATTCTCACAGAACAGTGAAGCCCTCCCACCACCAAAACCTGGCCATCCAAACCCAATACAGACCTAATATAACAAGAACACTTAATGATACAACAAAGGTTAATGATGCTAAACTGAAATGAGGCAGATTTAGTTTAGCTATTAGGAAGAAATCCTTTACTGTGGGGGTCATGAGTCACTTTAACAGGTTGCCAAGAGATGCTGTGGATACCCCGTCACTGGAAGTCTTCAAGGCCAGGTTGGATGGGGCTCTGAGGTACCGTCTAGTGCAATGTGTGTCTGCCAATGGCAGTGGGCTTGAAAGGATATGATTTTAAAGGTCCACTTTAACTTATGCTGTTATATGATTAAGTGAAATTACTTACCAGTAGCATCACTTTTGGGAAAGCTCGTTGGTTTTATATTGCAATTATTCCTGCTACAATTATTACAGTTAAAGCACATGAAAAATTGTGAAATAACATTGAATTAAAATATGGTGGTTTATTAAACATTTTTTTAATTTTCTTTTAATTTTTTTTTTAATTCATAATAAGCCATTTCTGTAGTACACTTGTATATACACATGCCAATTGTTTGTTGTATAAACTCAGTTATTTTTTCTATAGGTAAGAGTATGCATTTCAATCTAAAGTAACCCCTAGCTGTGGAGTTATGCTTGGATTATTTCTGAATATTTTCGAGTTGCACAATGAATATTGTGATATTCAAATTAAATAATAAATTACCAAGGTGTAATATTGTTGCTTCTTGATACAAACTTTTATTCAACATCCAGGATATTCTAGATAGCAGCCGAACAATGCTCTATACTTTCTAATTTGAACACTGCATACCACCTGCCTTCGATATAATTATTCCACATAATTCTACATAATTGTTTCTGTCAAGAATAAATGAAGCCTTAAAAGAAGAACACAATCATTACAAGCAACACAGCCTGAGTTATACACTACAGTGTTCCTTTTGCTCTCCTTATATACAAAGTTGCTAATAGTAGATTGGGAAGGTGACAGAAGTTGTAAATTATTACACAGGAAAATACCTACATGGGTAAACTACTCAGTGCAATTTGAATTTTTTTTCTGTTACTATCCGCTGAATGGTGTTACTTTCCATTTAATTTGTTCAGCATGAGTGGAAGCAAACTGCAGGGGCTAAGCTAGATCAGGAAGAGATTCAGAAGTCAAGTAACATGATTTTTAAGCAAATTCTACTGTTCATTTAAGGAAAAAAAAACTAGAGTTGTCTTTTTTTTTTAGACATTCTTATCTGACTTAGACATATCTGTGCCCTTTCTTCACTTTCAGGAAATAAAGGAGCATTCTACTCATTAAAAATAAAGGAAATAGCTCTGTTTAAAGACCTAAAGGCGTAATCTCAGATCTTCATGTTTTCTATGACATATAACATATATAACTGGGATTCCAAAGTACAGGTAATACTTCACAGTAGTTATTATGGACCCACAAGATGGAGATCATTTTTTTATATACGAATGGATGATGACATGTGTCAATATGTCCTCATCTCCCTGGAGTCTTCCTGGTTTTTTACTGAGGAGACAGTTGCTTTAATAAGGCTTGTAATCCCTTTTTCAGGGCAACAGCACCATTATAGACATCATTCCCTGCTGCAAGGTGTAGGCTTAATTGTGCTTCTTTAAAACTTTCTTTTAAATTTGTGTGTCTCTTTCCTATTTTGTTTGGGATTTGTTTTGAATAGTTTTGATAAGGCTACAATCACATATAATTTTCACTACATTGAAGAGGCTGCTGCAGGAAAAGCAATCTTCCTTTAACGTTTAAGTACTAATTTTTTCTGTTGTGTATCTAATGTCTGAAATGGTAAATCAGAACTTCTAATTGCTATTGTCAGCTTTATTGACTATGTATGAACACTAAATTTGCAAAATTTTATGGCACAGTTTAAAGTTGTAGAATTTTTAAAGGAAAAATTCCAGAAGAAGAATAATAAAATTACCATATGCTGTTACTTATCTACTTCTAAAGTATTGCTATGTTAGAGAAACCTGAAGTTTGGCGGGTTTTTTCCTGATGGAAAGAAGGCTGAATGACCATTGTGAGAGTGGAAATCAACTATTATAAATAAAATTATCAGCTTTGTTTGCACCATCGTTCTTTGCATAAAAATACTTGCACACAAATTTAATTTAAATGGTTGAAAAGTATTACCCATGCATTCAGGTAGAATAAGTCCTAAACGTTCTGTCCAGTTCATTCACTGCACTAAGTTACACAGAGTTCTATACCATAATTTCATATATGTCTTCAAAATGCAATTTCATCTTTCTGTGAGAAGTGATCGTGATTTTTCATAATATGCATGACCTACACAGTCTGTAATCGTTTGTATTAACAAAGCAAAATAGTGTAAGACCATATGAATATTTTTAAGGAACTGAATTATTAATTTTGTGTTAATAATGATCTTAAGATTTTTTTACCATTTAAAATGAGAAGCAGCAGGACTTAATGATAGTCCTTCTCATTTTTAAAGACAAAATAATACCAGTTTTTCCTAAATATGATTACCTAATTAATGCCAGAGAAAAAAAGCCTGTAATTTAATGGTAGTGATGTTTTTACAGGAAGAAATCCTACATTCTCTCACGTTTGCCGAACATATTCCCATATTAGTTGCAATTTTCTCAGAAACATGACACCTAATTGTATTAAGAAGAAATAGAATTAGAGAATGCCGTGGATTGTAGGGGAACTCAAAGATCATCTTGTTCCATCTCCTCTGCCTCCCAATAGATCAGGCTCCTCAGAATCCATCCAGCCTGGCCTTGAGCACTTCCAGGGATGGGGCATCCAGAGCTTCCCTGGGAAACCTGTTAAGGTGCCTCATGACCTTCACAGTTAAGAATTTCTTCCTGATATCTATTCAAAACTGTTCTTTTTACGTTTAGAGCCATTAACCTAGTCAATAGTCTCTCTCTCCAACTTTCTTGTGGGCCCCCTTTTAGGTACTGGAAGGCTTCAATGAGGTATCCTTGGAGCAGTCTCCTCTCCAAGTTGAACAAACGCAGTCTGCCTTCATTGGAGAGGTGTTCCATCTCTCTAATAATATTTCTGGCTATCTCCTGAATTAACTCCAACAGCATCTCCTCACAGAAGATGTGAAATGCCGCAGGTATGTTTTTTGTATTATTATTAAGATTGGAAACTCATTGCTACTAAAAATGTCAATTCTTTTGAAGCATTTTTTTAAAAATCCAGAATCTAATTCACAACATCTTTACTAAGCTGTTTTATGGTAGAGCATACCATTGGAAATGTGATGAGTCTTCATGTAAAAATGCTGATTTGAATTAGATTTAGAATATATGTCATCCTCAATTAGCCTTCCCTTCATCAAAATGATCTCACAAACATGGAGAATGAATCTTTATTTCCTCCTTTGCACATGGGAGGTCATTTGTCAGATTTAATATACTTCCACCTATGTCTTCCTACATGTTTGTGTTCAATATGGATGACTATGGACTTTGTGGGAAAAAAAAAAAATCACATCTGTTAGAACCTGAAATCTACTTTTATTAAATGTCGGTTATGTTATATATAACTATCCTCTAAACTATCACAAAACTGATAAATTAATGATACGCTGTTTTGCAATTAAAAATGCAAAAAGTTCAAACACTTTCAAGAGCTATTTCTGCATCATAATTTGCTGCTGGTACTTAGAATCTAGTAAGATATATTTTTTAAAAAAATTAGTGATCTATATTTTCTTTAAGCATTAGATTGATGGGTTTTATTCTCTTGTTGAAGTTTAACATCCCAGGAATTACCTTTGACTTAAATAGACTGTGAATGTAAAAAATCATTTGACATCATGCACTTCCATGGTATATTGAGGCATGAGTAAAAAAATAATCAATAAATAAAAATATTTTTAAAAGTGTTTTTGATAGGTCCTGGAACAACAGCTACTTTTAACTTTGAGTAAGTTATCTCCTGTAAAGACTGTAGTTAAAACAAGAACTTTAAAAAGAAAAGCTGCCTAAAGGAAGAATTAGAAGAGGAAATAAACAAAAACAGGGAAGGGAAAAATAAACAAAAGACACACACTCCAAACTTAACCAAAAAGTGAGATCCAAATTCAAAACTTGTGGAAGAACACCCTGTGGATATGTGAAAATAGAGAATGATGTACCGAGCTTGTGCACCAGGCTTTGGCTGATCTGGAAGAAGTAGAGAGACATTGAATGACACACGCTAAAGATATGAAAATAGTAGATCTAAAGGAATATCAAGATGGAAAAAATAATTTTTATACGTAAGGAATTTTCATACTTAGTTTTTAACAGGAATCCTCAAAATAAAACAGTGTTCTTATTCATATTAATATTTCCTACTACTTTCTCTCCATTCTCTTCATGCCTGATTGAAGAAACATCAGACCATTGGGATTTCCTGTTTTATGAATGTGTTTACACACGATAACTGCATCTCAGGGAAACCGAAATGCATGAGCAATGTGAATTAAATGCTACATGTATCTGGCCCAAAGATTTTAATTCAGTTTCTGCTCTTTCTGTCTATATTGAATAAATATTAGAAAACTGATATTAAGAAGGAAAAAAAAGATATAAAATCGCATTCAAATTTTTTAGGAAAAAATACAAAATAAATTTATAAAACTGGTTATTTTAAGCCTTCTGCCTGATACAGTTACCAGTCATGTGTACAGGTTTTAGACAATAAAAATTAATAGGTGTTTTTAAGATTTTGCATTTATCCATGCTGAAATACTTATACAGCCTGAAGTATCAGAAAAGCAGTGCTGCTCCTACAAATAGTTGTAGAATTCATTGTTAGTGTATATGGGAACATTTTGCTAAATAATTGTGTTTAGATTTATTAGTTTGGATATTTTTGTGTTTAAATTTATTAGTTTAGATAGATATATCTTAATCAGATATGCAAATATTATCATTTGCAGTGACAGTTCCTTGCGACTGTAATTATTTTTAGGTATAATAATGGTGGTTTCTTATATTGATGTGCAGATGATGAAAAGCATAATGGAGTACAAAAAATTAAAATAAAATATAATTACAAAAATTCTCCTCAAAGTTATTTTTAAAATCTCTGAGCTCTTGATATATAGTCCAAAATCTAAACTGAATATTCACTCCATTCTGTTTTTCTTTTTTATTTAGGTTTCTACACCAGCATGGGAAAATAAAGAAGAAATAAAAATAGAAATATGAGCAACAGTAAGAGTAAAACTAAACCCATTAGTTTGTAAATTTACTTATAATGATAGTAATATTATAGTATATTATATTAATAATGTATATATATTTTTTAAAAAACAAAAATCAAAAAATTGTTTTGTAAAAGCATTTCATTGTAATTTTTTTTACTGGTGGAAAATTAAATTGAAAAATTCTGGAAACATAACAATTGCATAAAAATAAATTTGAATGGCATAATTAGAATTTAAGCAGGTATGAATTCTGGGTTATGAACATGTAACCACCTACTTCTATCAACTGCACAAGTTCTCTACTGAGGAAGTTTCAATTGCTTCATCTCTGCCTAAACAACAGCTGGAATACCCTATTGTGAGCTCACATCTTTATTATCACTAATAGGTGGACTAAAAAGAGCCTTGGGTACCAGTGATTGTGATAAAGTGTGATAAACAGTACATCTCATTTAATGTATAACATTTACTAGGTAAGATCAAGTCTCTGTTCTTAAAATTATACCATTGAATTAGCCTTTGTCATTTCTAAACATAATCACAAAACAGCCTTAAAAATCAGATGTCCAGTCCTCAGCTTGTGGAAATCATCAAGTCCCATTGAAATGTTAGTTTTATAGGTCATCTTGTCTGATGTATATAAACTGGACATGACAAAATGAACTTATGCCTCAAGTGACTTGTATATTACTATGACCTGTCAAAAACAATTGCCTAAATTACAAGGCTGTGTTCAACAATAATGTTTCTGTAGGCACAGCAACTTTCTTTGTACTCCTGCTAGCACTGCAGGAAAGTTGTCTTCAGGAGTATTTCCAAAGGCATAAATGCCTGAGTGCTCTGCATTATTTTGTTCTGAGTCTTTTAATGCATATTTAGGAACTTATATTTGAGTTTGTGAATAATTCCACTTTAATTGCCAAATATTAATAAATCCCACATTTAAACTGATGAATTGCAAGTTCAGCACTCGGAAGAATCACAAAATCGTGGAATAGTTGGGGTTGTAAGGAGCATCTGGAGATCTAGTCCAATCCCCTGATAAAATGGGGGTCACACAGAGCAGATTGCATAGAATTGTGTCCAGTCAGGTTTTAAATATCACCAGAGAAGGAGACTCACAAAGTCTCTGGGCATCCTGTTCGAGTGTTTATTATTAATCAGATGGAACTTCCTGGGTTTTAGTTTGTGACCATTGCCCATTTCACCATCAGTGAGCAGCCCTGAAAAAATCTAACCCCATCCTCTTAATGTATCCCCTTAAGACATTTGTATGCATTTATTTGATCCCTTCCCATTCTTCCCCAGACTCAATTGGCCCAGCTGCCTCAGTCTTTCCTCATAAGGAAGATGGTTCAGTCCCCTAATTACCTCTGTTGCCCTCCAGTGGACCCTTGCAAGTAGTTCCTTGGGCTTCCTGAGCTCAGGAGCCCAGAACTGGACAAAACACTCCTGACATGGCAGAGTAGAGGGTGAAGACAGTCACTGTACTAAGATAATTAATCTCAATCAAATTAATTAAAATAATCATGTGGACAAAGATAAGCAAGATTTAGTGACCATTCTTGACACTGTCTGTCTTAGTTAAGCAAAATTCCTGAAGATTATTGATGATACTGAAGCTCCTCAGGGCTGATGCAGTCACTGTTGTGTAGGAAAATTGTGTACTCTAAATTTGGACAACATGATCTTATGTACTGGATTTCCAGGCCTCTTCTGGAACACAAATCATTTCATCAGAGAACACAAGAAATCTTCATAACACCATGTAGAGCTTATCTTTGCTTCTGCACTGGATAATTTTTCCCTCCATTTTAGATTATATGCTGTTTCATGATAAAAACTAGTACTGGGAAAAATGTCCTCATTCACCAAATTCACAGGACTTTCAATCAGTAGAAGATCTGCAGGGGATATTTTCTACCTTGTAGATATAATTTGTGTAATGTGATGGTGACTAACCTTGTATGACCACTTCACTGCCTGATATTAAATTATGCTTTGTTAGAGTACACACGAGGGAAGAAGTTGGGATTAATTCATATTGGAGAATAACTTGACTGCATCAGATTCTCCAGTAATTTTAGATAAAATTTTCTCTTGTCCCCACAGCTGAACCAGGATATAATTAGCTCCTGGATAGCCCACACTGTGAGGAAATAAAGTGAATGAGCTGCCAAACAGTAATCACTCTTCAAAGAAAAAAATAATGTATTTTAGAAACTCATTAATCCAAATTAAAGTAGAAAACAGTTTACCAAAGCTTTTGACTGAATAAAAATTTTCATATTTATTTAAAATGTATTAACTATGTGTTTATAAGCTATGATATATTTCCCTACTTTCTGAAATTGATTACATACTGCAAATTTTCAGCTTTTACAACATCTATTAAATAAAAGCCTCCACCCAGACATTTTACTGTGGCTTTATCTCCTTACATTTTTACCTGTTACTCAATATAATTTCATCAGGTCTGTAATGATAAGGTTGGAAAAAATAACCTTTATGATACCAGATGGATTCTAATTCTCAAAATTCTCTGGTGATAGCACATTCTTATTGACATTTATACTGACTCCATTTATGACAGACTGAAGGTGATGAACAGGCCCATGCAAGAGGTCACCTTGTGTCAAAGCTGGTATACAGTCTGTCAAACACAGTGAATGTAAGGCTGCTAATGAGGAATTAACTAGATAGACTGTGGCCATTTTACTGTTTTCATGCAATCCAAACCTGTTAAACAATGCTAATCAGGTGTTTATTAAGTGAAACCATTATGCCAAACTTGCTGCAGACCCTACCACATGTCAAAGAGGTTGTAAAGTATTATTCATCAGATTTAAAGCTGATTAATGAGTCATTTAATAGTGAACCTTTCTTTTCTTAGCCTCTAGCTAAGCATATGTACCAAGGTTAAACTAGCACATACATGGTTTTGAAAGTAAAGTTTCTGTCAAGGGGAAAGAAAATCCTCAACTGCTCCAAGAAAATTCTAATAGTTGTAAAGCTTTCTGGATGATGAAGCTTATTTTCTTTTATTTTTTAGATAAAAATTTAGCAAAAGAGTGGCATAATAATAAAAATTGGACATGACAACTAGAAGACTACATACATTTTCAGATAGAGAAATAAAATTTATAAAGACAAAACATAATAAATTTCAGCCTTCAAGCTCACATCCATTTTATTATCTTTCCTAAACTTGTTATTTACACAGTATTGCAACAAAATTGATGCTGCAGAACCATCTTGACTACAGTGAAACCAAAAAGTTGGTGAAATATTCAGCAGAACTGAGACAGTTATCAAAAATCTGCTGTGTCCATATCAGGGAGTAATAAGTGTATCAGTACTGAGGTAGGAGTAAATGCTAATGGTATAAAGAACAGTGAAATCCTGAAGAGAAAACTCAAATTCACACTAAGAGAATGACAGGTTCAGATAATCTGGAGATGATAACCAACGTTTTTTCAGTAAATAATCACTAAACCAACAGACACTGATACTATTTTAATCTTCTTTTAACAGTTAGAAAGGACATTACAGAGAATCTAGCCCTAAAATCTTGTATTCATATTTAGTCAGGTATTAGTTTTACCTAAATTAGAAGGCTGAATAAATGTAGAACTGTAATTTATAGTCTCACCTCCAAAAATGAAAAATAGAGAACCTTGTAGGACTATTATCAGCTGGGCATAACAGCAAAAAGGTGAACATGGCTCCAAACCATGAGAGAAAGATTGTAGTGAAGGCTTTTAGATATAACCAGAAAATAAACCATCTATAAAAGGAAATTTAATGGCTCCTTATACAGAACAGAAAACAGAACCGGTTACTAAGAATGAAACATTTCAGAGAGTAAGACATAAAAGGATAAAAAGAATTTCTAAAAGACAAGCTGAATTAAACCTTTGGAAAAAAACCAACATTGCATAATAAAACACAAGAAATCAGAAAACGTGGTCACTTTGCAGAGACCCTGAGTTAGAGCTTTAGGTTAGTTATGCTGTAAAGACAAATGCATTACCTCATCTTAGAGAAGTGGCAGTGATGTGCAGTGTGGAGGTAAAGGATTAACTGATAATGTCGATGGCGCGTGTGTAACTGTGCCAAATCTACCTGGATGCAATCCAGCACACTAAATTTCCCCATGAGGCTTTGTTACACTTTCAAACCAGAAATACTACAGGAGTCAGCAAGGTATTTGAAATGGCGGTGAAACAGAACATCCTTCCTGTGATGAGATAGAGTGAGCTTTTAAAATACCAGGCTGCAGACAGGCTGACACGTACTTTGATGTACACTTCATTGCTATATAAACTGAGCTTCCTAGTGAAATGTGCCAATAGTATAAAGCTGGGAGATATTGCCCATATAGGATCAGAGTATTATATGGCAGGAAATAATAACATATCAGATTGGAGTAATAGAAATAGAATGGAAGAGTTCAAAGTACTTAGAGACTAATAGCAAGAATGACTTCCACAATCAGTAAATTCATCAGATGATAAAGCTCATCTACGTCACAAAATACATGATGTATGGCTTGGCATAAAATACTTAGGTTTTCTCAAAAAGAGATGAGAGTCTGGACAACGAAGAACTAAGATATTTTAATTTTGTTCCAGAGCCTGCTCTCTGGAGCTGTTACAGAATAAGATCACTGAGTTTAGTTCATCCTATATTATACATGCTTCTCCTTTCTGTCACATCGACACTATCAAACCCTCCATGCACCTTCATATCAGTTCTTGAGGCATGTGGCATGTCTTCAATATTCCTCTTGAAAGCATTAATCTTGTTGACAATCACATAACCTTACTACCCAGATGTCTTGGGATGAAAAAATGCACACCACCACCCCTTCTCAAACAAGGAAATAATAAAGACACATACTGAGTTAAAGAGATTTCAGTGTAAGCATACAAAATCCAGTAAAGAATTGATTAGCCCTGAACCCTTAGTCTGGGCATAAGGGCTTATTTCTTGAAGGAGATATTTTTAATGCTGGACATACAGGCACTGAGATCTAAGTGCATTTTATAAGCTCAGAATGCACCAAGGAAAATTTTCCAATGAAGATAGGGGAAAATTTATTCATATATCATACAAGTGACTATTCTTCTGGAATACTTGTTTAGTTCACTTTCTTTGAAAACAATGTAATTGAATTATTATTGTTCTAGCTAAAACTTACTACAAGAAAATACTACAAAAAAATATATGTTAGTTTCTCATTTGAAGGAAAATGGAAATGGACACAAAATGGGAGGAAGGAAATTGTTTATGATAAAGCCTCTTGTTGCCTCAAGAATAACTGATTATATGCATGATTTTAAACAGGATGTATTGGGTTATCCTGGCAATGTTTTGGTACCACCCACAAGTCATTAAACTACATTTTTCTTTCGCGTGTCTAGCTGAGGAGGGGGAGTGATAGAGCGGCTTGGTGGTTGCCTGGTGTGCAAGCAGGATCAATTCACCACACAAAGCTGTTCTGAAAGCTAGGTAAAGACTTCTAATCAACAGAAGTGATACAGTCTTCCAGTAGTGGTAGATAGAACAAAAGCACCAAATGATTTTCAGAAAAAGTTGCATCAACTTATAAATAGGTTTCATAGAATGATAGAATGATTTGAGTTGGAAGGAATCTGGCTTGTCAGTTCAGAAAAGATTAAAAAATCATAAGCACCCCACAAAATTCCTCTATCTGTAGTTTCAAGTTGTTAATTAAAACTTATGCTGTATTAATTTTTTTTTCATATTTATGTTTCCTATGACCAGTTGGTACATTTCTATCTCTGTAAGGTATACAGGCCGTACTCAAACCAGTAAAAATAGGAGGTGAAGGCCCAGATTATAAAAGGTTTATTCTAGCAAAGTCAAATGAAGAATATTAATGAATGGATGTTTTTTTCTTTTTTTTAATAAATAAAATACTTCAGAATTATTCCATGTTATTGTATTTATTCAATAACAAAAACATTAATCTGACTGAAGTTCTATTAATTTGGTATTACGTTTTCAGCTGCATCACAGAATCACAGAGTATCTTGATTTGGAAGGGAGCTGTCAGGATCAAGTGCAACTCCCTGCTCCTCACGTGACCATGTGAAATTAAACCATATGACTGAAGGCATCATCCAGACACTCTGAACTCTGTCAGGCTTGGTGCCACGACCAATTCCTTGTGGAGGCTGTTCTGGTGGTCAACCACGTGCTCAGTGAAGAACATTTTCCTGATGTACAATCTGAATTTCCTCTTGCCCAACTGATCCCAGCAAGATCAGAACCCAAATTTCTCTGCTCTCTCTCATGCTGTCTCTCATAAACAAACCTGAAATAATATGGATAGTTAAAAAAAAAAAAAAAAGTGATTGTTTAATCTTCATATTAATCTGCAACTTCAACACCATCGCAGATTTTAAAAACTGGATCACAACACAATATCTACCCTTCCTGATCCGTTAGATTTCTTTACCCCTCACATTTTGTTAAAAATTATTTTTTCCCTTGATCTTCACAGGCAAACTGTCAGCTATTCCAGAGCAGTCTAGACAAAGGGCAATGTCCAAGGAGGCATAAGGTAAAGGTCTGACCCCTCCAAATAGGGAAGCAAATTGGTTCTATAACTCCCCAGGTCCAAGTGAATATTCCTATACAAAATTACTGATAAAAATTGGACTTGCCCCTGTTATTCTATATCATAAAGAAAACAGAAATTGCTGCTCCCCTTTGCAGAAGCCAAACTCCTGTGCAGAGTCTATGACAAAGCAAGCAGAAATGTGGGCTGAGCTCAAGATGTTGTTGTCTCAAACTCAAGAAGGTATAAATCGAAGCACAAGAGGAAACCCATAAGACTTTTTAAGTGTTTTTCAAAATGCTGTGGTTTTCATGTGAAAAAAAAGAAAATAAAGGGAAGTTAAGGCCTTAGGATTGCAATTCTCGCTAATTCAATTTTTGCATTTGTAGCGTCATTCTACAATTTTAGCTGACTCCAGTGTAAATCACCAGCTAGGAATCTGAATTCTTTTTCTAACATATCAGTCCAAACAATCAAAGCACTTTTATTGAGGGGATACCTAAGCAGCTATGGGAGGAGTGGTATGACTTGACAAACAGGTTTTGGGTATGATATCTCTTCTCCTTTGATAGTGTGATGAACACCTCTTTTGACACAACACAGGTTTCTAACAGGTTAGTTCAGAAAAGATAAAAATCAAGAAGAGTGTCTGGATTTCACAGGCAGATGAAGAGAGTTCTTTTTTACAGATTTCCATACAACACTTTGTACCAGTTTTGTCTGTCCACAGTTTATATCCATCATAGCTGCTACAGTGCTGTGGTTATTTGGAATAAGTAAGAGACTAAAGCTAATATCCTTATGATGTTTTGGCTGTTGCTCAGCAGTGCTTCCTTTAACTCAAGGTCTTTTCAATATCTCATGCTCGGCAAGTGAGGAGTTGCACAAGAGCACCTGGCAAAGCACAGCCAAGACAACTGATCTGAACTGCAAAAAGAGATATTCCACACTGAAGGACATGCCCAGTACACAAACTGGGGAGAATTGAACAGGAGGTGCTGATTGCTGTTTGGGGATGGGCTGGTGAATCGGTAGTGTAGAATTTTATTGTGTATTGCTTGTTTCTCTTAGTGTTTCCTGCTGTCTCTCCCTCTCCTTATCATTACTCATACTATTTTATTTGCTATTAGTATTTTTATAATTATTATTAATATTACTATTAATTTTCTTGTTTATATTAAATTAAATTAAATCCTTGTTTCAATCTACCAGGTTTATCTTTTCTTTCTGATTATTATCTTCACCTGGGTGGGAGGGAGCAAGTAAGTGCTTACATGGCACTTACTTGACAGCTGGGGTTGTGACCCACCTAATTTTTATACTCACTGTGATTCCAGTCTGATGAAAGAATTTGTCAGAAGGCATGGAATATAATTTGTTTCAATAAGCATACACAGCTAAAGTTCATGACACTATAAAAATAATATGCTTATTTACTATTTTATTCATTATAAATTTGAAATATATTTTATTTTTAAAAATCTGATGTGTTGTGTATTTACTGACTCTGACATTACAAAAAGAGAGATTCATGAAGAAAGGGTTAAAGACTAAAAGTTGAAAACTCTCTACCATTTTTCCTGAAGAGAGTGTCAACACAGCTATTTTAGAAGCACAGGACCAGTCACTTGTGCTGAGTAAGCAAATGCATGACCCACTGAAGTCATGCTGTATTGGGAAGAACAGAGGCAGGCAAACAGCTGCCTACAAGCTGATCCATTTTGTCACTTATTGTGCTTATTATGTTTGAAGTACTTCTCATCTAACACCAAAACCAGGAACATGAAATAGTACCGTAAAACAACACATAGAGGTGTATATACAATTTTTCTCACACGGAAGTTTTACATGTCTGAACTGTTAATCTTAATGACCATTATTCTCCATCTTGGAAAAAGTTAAGGAGTATTTATTTAAAAATAAAATTTAAAAAAATTAGAATGTGTTAAGACAATTGCACATGTATTTTTATAATTACATCAACCATGCAAGTGAGATGACCTGTAAATTAGATCTTTGTAAACAAAGAACCCTTTGGTGCTAAAATTTGCTAATCTACAGGGAAGGGTAAGTGACAAATTATCTGACATTTAAGGATATGAGTGCCTCAGGACTGGAGTATGCCTCCATTCCAAAGACCTGTCTGAAGCAAATCCAGAAGTGTCAGATAGTGAGACCATAAATTAATACAAGTAATAATAAACGTACATACTTTCAAAGTTCTGTACTAACATTGACAAAGTAATCGGAATAAAGTTTATAGCTAATGTATATTTTGTTTCTCAATAAAAGTTGAAAAAATATTTAAGTGGAATACAATTACAAATACTATCATCCTATATGATTTCACATTCCAGCTAGTCTTAAAATCTGTAAAGGCTAATAAAACCTGGCAATTTCTAATGAAGCAAATATTATTGTTACTAACAAGTGTTTTATAATCACTACAAACACATAATGATTTCTATTGTTTAACTTTAATACTTTAATACTTTTACCATGCTATCATTGCCAGAAATTACTGAATAATATAACCAATATGCAGTGGCAAAGTGAACAAATTGCAGTTTTCCTTGTATTAAAGAAAAAATCTTTTTTCACAACTCATTTTTTCAATTTACATTTTCTGAAAAGGCATCTCCTAGTGCAGTCATCAATGCAGATACAAATGTTTTAAAAAAACCCTGGATTGTGGCCAAATCCATCAGATTCATCTTCCAAAAGATAAATTCCAATAGTCCATCCCTGATGACAGTGCCTTGAATATCTTTAACTTTTCCATCAGAACCATTTAGTGTAACTATTGCTTCTCCACAGCTTGAACATCACTACCATTGTCAGAACCAGGCAAACAAATTTATGATGATGTTCCTGGGAATAAGGAACTAATGCAAAGGGGATTTCTCTGTAGTTCTTCATTAACATTTTATTCATTACAACAAGGGAGTTATAAGAGTTTCCTTTTACGCAAATTAGGTCACAGGATAAAAAATACACAGCATGGAAACACAGTGTATTACTACGTAGAACAAAAGATCTGGTTAATAAATTATGATAATGGAATTAGTCTACTGCTAATGCTGAGAGGCACATTTAAATATTATGAAATTTTCTTGGAGAAGGAAAAGCTGTTGCATGTATTCATAAATTGTTTTCCTCTTTTGTGCCTCAGTTTGTGTGTTCCTTTTTTATGTTATTTCCCTCTGAGGGAATGAACACATCCTACTTTAAACATTAGGTTTGTTAAAAGGAGCATTTTGAGTGAGTAAAAGACAAATTTTTGCTCTCCTGTTTTTCAAATGAGTGCTTTAGCTAAGTTCAGAGATGTCCTGTATCAATTCAAGCAGATTCATTCTGGAAATGATAGTGTGTAGAGTACAGAGACTGAAAATAAATTAGGTTAATTAAAAAACCTCAAACCTCTAAACATAAATGCCAAGAAGATAACCATTAAGGAAATGTGTGGTCCTTGCCATAGATATCTAGTGCCATCAAACTTCTTTAGTTAGTATGTTTATTTATTTGAGTTATTTGGGTTGTTTCTTTCCTTGGAATTTAATTTATTTCTAAGATTTATTTAAACAAAATAGGCTAAATTCAGACCTGGTTTAAGTGGTGTAACTCTAGTGAGCTAATTAATTTGCAACTACCTCATTAATTCAGGGATTACCTTCAGTTTATTCATTACATTACCTTAACTCCTATTTTTCCATTTATGCAAGTTCTGAATAGACTCAAAGGATGGCAAAATGAAGATTCTTAGAAACTATTTTTTGGCAAGAAAATAAATAAAGATTCTCCACTTCCTACAAAGCAAAGCAATCCATTTTAAAAATTTTTGTGATCAGTATCCCTGCCAGCTGAGGGCATTACTTTTGCCAGAAGAGCAGGAATTTAGCTGAGAAATATTTTGCACACAGCAATTTCTGCTCTAAAATCATAATGTCTTCTGTTATTATTGATGGTGTGATTAACAAAATGTGAAAAGGAAACCAAGGCACAAAAAACTCACCTAAACTCATTTACTTTTCATTTTAGAAAGTATTACTAAAAATTGTTTACGTAGAGATCATCTCACTCTCTCTTCATTCCATCTTCTTAAATGACAAAGTTATTTTTTACAGGATAAACTAAACAGGAATGTTACCTGTGTAAATCCCAGAGTGCCTTTCAATCATTTTTAAAGACTAGAGAATGACCTTTGCAATGTGACCTCCATCTAATTTCTTCTAAATCATCTTTTACTTTTTAAAGTCCAGTACACTTCTCTTCAGGTCTTAATGTGGCTTTCACACAAAGACCTACCCTAGCATAGGGAACATAGATAATTGTTTCTGTGCAAAAACTCATTCAGATGGAGTTAAATCAAACAGAAAATGTTGTCATGTATGCCGTGGTTTAGACTTAGGGTAACTTTTTAAGGACTGCAGAGAGCTGTTTGCATCTTAGCACTGCTGGACCCCTCCATCTGTTAGAGTCCAAAAAAAACCCCTTATCAGACTTGACCTTGCATAGTCTGTAGTTGTTATAGAGGATGATTCCAGAGAAAGAAAACAGTGCTTCTGTAACCTAATGCTTAATCACAAACTTAGGAAAATGTCCCCCTTGTTACTCTGCTTCTTCCAATCATACTTGGATTCGAATGTGAACAGGAAAACCCAAGTGGCAAGCACTCTTTTTCTACTAGCAGAAATCATGCATATAAAGTTCTTGATCCTGAATCTGAAGTATGAAAAAAGGTTCTCTGTATTTCTCCTTCCCCAAACTTTCTTATTTGCTCACAGTTTTCCAGATACCTGTATTTCCAGACAGTACATTTCAAATATTTTTTTCTAGAAAATAATAATTATTAATCAACACTGACTGAAAAATTCAATAGTAATTCTCAATCACAATATGTGTCCTGTTGGAAGCACACAGTGAGGATAAAGACCATTGA
Source organism: Ammospiza nelsoni (assembly GCF_027579445.1). NCBI lineage: Eukaryota > Metazoa > Chordata > Aves > Passeriformes > Passerellidae > Ammospiza > Ammospiza nelsoni. Next base: position 68,097,297 of record NC_080634.1, read on the forward strand.
TTCAAGAGCAATCATCCTTTTCTGTACAAGCTAATGTGCATGTGAGAGCAACCCCTGCACAAGTCTATGGTGAATTACAGGCCATGTACAGTAGATAATCCTAACTGGAACTGACCTTGGCAACAGTCCAGGGATAATATCTTCCCTGGGAGGAGATAGACTTGAATGTTTTTGACAAGAGGTTTAGGCACTAGCATCATATTAAGAGATTTTTTTCAGTTATTTAAATTATAACATTTTATAAAATTACAAATCTGGTGCATTTCCTAGATTTATGCTTAAATCTGCAAAATGATCACTAAGCTCAATGGTAGAGACCTTGGCCTTTCCCATTTTACAAAATTTGATGGCATCAGTAAAAATAGTACCTATTATTATATAGAATTGCTTTTCTAGGAATTCAGTTTAGCTGAAAACATTTTTCTCGTCTAAGTGCCAATTTAATCCTTTAGAGAGAGTATATGCATCAACCCTTCATTAGAAGCATTTCAGGAGAGAAAGAAAATTGCAAAAATTTAAAATTTTTTAATGGCATTACAATTGTTTGAAAATCATCACTACTTGCTCTAGAACCACAATAGCTTAGTAATTTGTTCCAATTAATAACTGCCCAAAAGCATTAATTTTTTGGCTGTTTGAAATGGTTGACATCCTCACTCTGAAATTCTCTCAGCTTCTAAACCCCAGCAGCAAAATGTCTAAAGCAGCTGTTCTGAACAGTGCCTGACCTGTGCTAGTTCTCAGAGAGCAGCACACACTTGTATCCTGAAAGTCTCAATGCCCTGTGGGTGACAACTTCTCAAACTTCTCTGTTACTAGAGGGACAAAAGAGGGATACTGTTCTTTTTGGCCCACAGAGAAGATGTGACTGAGGTAACTCAGAGACAGCAACCAGGGCTGTGCTGGCTGTTGGCTGATCTGTCTTCTTTAGAGGAAAGATGGGGAGATAAGCACAGGGCTACATCTCTGGGTTTAAAAAGAACAGGGAGGAGGAAGACAATGAGGAGGGCTAATTGATTTCAATGGAAAACATGTTGGAATCCCATGGACAAAGTAGCCCCATCGTGCAGTCAGAGCAGGAATTTTGGCCAAAGGCCCAACTGGCTGGGAAGTTTCCCAATGAAGTCCGTGCAGATGTTACCTACAGCTGTTCTGGCACGCCCACCCTCAGGGCCAGCCAGGCTGGTGGATGTGGCTGGTAGTCCTACTGTAAGTTGGAGGCTGGTCTAGGTTGTGGCACTTCAAGGAAAATTTATTTAAGAAGGTGAAAAATGCTGTCAGATGAAGAACACATCAGTTTTTCTGAAATACAAATCAGTGTAAGCAATATCAAAACAATTCACTTTCTGAGGGCTTTTTTCCTAGATCTGATCAGAGCTTATCACTTCACCTGAGATTCTCATAGGTATTTAAACCCCTTACTGTAGCTGACAATAATGACTTAAGTGCCTATGTACATCTAACAATTTTTTCATTATTTCTATAGTAATCTTCCATCCTCAGATGAAGTCTCAGCAGGTGAAAATCATCATAATTATATATATTACTTTGTCCACAAAATGATTCATTGCAAATTTACTTGTCTTCTCTTCTACCTTACAAGATGCCTAACCTTCTTATATTCAGTGGGATTTGACTTAAAATACTTCAATTTGTGAGTGAGAAAGAGTATAAAATACTTCAATATTTCAACTGATTTTTCAACAAGAATAGTCTCTTCAAAACTGTCCAATTTTATAGCATTTTCTGTGTGATTTTTATTACCTCTTTTTGCAGACTATCTGTATTTTTAGTTTATGGTCATTGATTTTATGAGCTTCCTAATTTCGAGCTAGATGAAACTGTTGAGAAGCTCTGTGTGCTTAAAGTGTAATCTACACTGCAGTCATCTTTAGGAAAACATTAATTGCAGTCACTTACTGCACATGAAACAGTAAAATATTACATCTATATTTCCAAGGACAGTGATCAAGTGAAGTATCTTTTCTCATATATCCTGTTTTCTTATTTTCCTGCCCTTTAAAGAGATCTTCATGTCATTTGTAAAGAAGGAAGAGCAATATATTCAATATCTGCATGTATTCTTAGGCATTTGTTTTTTTTTTCTAGAAGTTTGTAAGTTTGTAAAGCTACCAAATTACTACAAACTTGATAATTCTGAATCACAGTGTTTTGATAGCACTGTATATTCTACCAAATACTGAGGCATCATAGCATCCAGCTTTGCTCAAGAAGAAGAATAAACTTTATTTTTAATTTTTAGTAGGTATCCTCTTAATATTAGTGATACTTTTGCTTTTATATAAGAGTAAGTATATAAGACTTCAGAGTTAAAAAATTTTAAAACTCCTTTTCTTCCATTCTTATTGTCTTTGAATCCAATTTGAAGCAATTCTGAAGATGTTCTCTGGACAAAAGAGTATAATATCAGTGAGAAGATATTTCAGAGGACTTTTGTATTTACAATAACTTCAAAATCTTTCTATTCTTACTTGAAATAAAGTATTTTTGATATTATAAATTTGAAACATATAATTCCTGCAAATATTACAGTGAGATTCCACTTATTATTTATGCTATGTTTTTCATCTGCTGCTCAGAAAATAGTATTTCTAGAGCTTTGTTCCTAATAAATGGATTGATGTAATAGCTCCAGATAGAGTACTGTTTAGGAAGAATTTAAAATTCATTATGAATATATTGTTTTCTAGACTTAAAATAAAAATTTAAAATGCAAGGCTATTTCTAAATGAAGACAGAGAAGTGGATTAAAGGCTTCATTAGCACTACTGAATTAGTGTTGGCTTAGAAACTGTTTTCTCTATAATATGTCACCTAGTGATGTAGGATTGGAATAGTCCTCAAGATTTATAAAGTCATCAAATTCATCTTTCTTAACTGAAGCAAGAATACATGTACACTGGTATTTTTTAACCTATTTCTCTGATCTTCACTCTTTTCAATTATCTTGTTCAGAGAGGATTTGACTACCCCTTATATTTGAGGTAATTTCACCCTTTCAGAATGTCATGGTTTGGCACTGGCACAACGCCAAATGCCCCCATGAAAATACACTTTCTCTGGTGTCTGCTGTGAGATTTTGACCAGGAACAAACAAAGCAGGCTCTCACTTGAAAAAAAGAAAAGTTTATTAACTAAACTACAAAAACAATTACTAAACTACACACAAAAGAAAAAAAAGAAAACACGAGGAAAATGAAAACCTCACAAAAACACTCTCCTCCTCCTCCCCCCCAAATTCCCAATACAATACATCTTCTAAAATCACCAGTTCTGGGTCCAGCACCACCCTTTAGAATGCTCAACTTTCAGTTCGTCAAGAGGAGAGGGAGTCCTTCCATGTGTCATGGTGGCCTCTTCCGTCCTTGTTCCGGTGCTCTCACCACCAAACAGGGATCAGGGCTGCTTCCACAGTTGTCTTTTTAAGGATGGTTTGTCCAGTTCCAGAAAAGCACAGTATCTCACCTTCTCACCTTTGGGACATCTGTCCCCCCCATATTTTATATACCCCCTGGGGCCGAGGGGTACCCACACTGAATCTTCTTTGGCACTGGGACATTTCTCCCCCTGGACTCAGTCTCTGTATCACACGGAAACATGGCTCTGTCCATGGCTACACAAAAGAGTCCAGCATAAAATGCCACTCCATCTTCTCCATTCTTCCAACATCTCACTCTCTCTTTGGTCCAGACCTTCATCACTCGTCTAGGAAGGGTTAATGTTCTGTGAAGTTTTCATTGTCCAAGAAGGGTTAAAAACTCCTCCAGGCGGCTGGACTCCTGGCTGCACCCCCCCCCCCATCTCCTCAGCCAGGCTGCCTGCTGCCAGCACATGTTTACTAAATTTCAAGGTAACGGCCACAAACACAGGCTGCACTCTCTCTCTCTCTCTCTCTGTCTCCAAGGGGGGGGAACAGGCTGGCCATTGCTTCCCGGCATTTCTTTACTTCTTCCTTCCACCCTTGGGGGGGCCAGGCCTACCTCTCCCGGGCTGGGCCACATGGCTTTTCCCCTCCCCCCACCCAGCCAGCAACTGGGCCGGGGGAGAGACCCAACTCTCGGAAACCCAAAGAGAAACTGCCAGGGGGAGAGCCCTGCTTCTACCCTGTGTTCTCAGAGGTGGATCCAATGCCCAGTGCTTGGGCCAGATGGCAATATTCAAATCTGAGCACTCATTGGCCCTATCTACAGCATCCCAGAAATCCTGTTTCCGGGTCAAACCATGACACAGAACATTCAGCTATGTGCTCACTAGCTGCAGGGCCAGGCACAGAGAGGGATAGTGAAGGAAGTTACATCCAGCTGGCCCCTGGCCACTCGGCGTGTTCCCCAGGGCTCAACACAGGGACTGGTCTTGTTTAAAATCTTTATTGATCATTTGGTAGGTGAAAATGAGGGTATCCTCAGTAAATTTGCAGATGACACCAACCTGTGTGAGAGTGTTGATCTGTGGAGGGCAGGAGGGCTCTGCAGAGGGATCTGGACATGCTGGGTTGATGGGCCAAGACCAAGAGTATGAGGTTCAACAAGGCCAAGTGCTAGGTTCTACCATTGGGTAACAACAACTTCATGAAGTATTACAGACAGGGCAGAATGACTGGAAAATGCTTGGCAGAAAAGAATTTGGGGGTGCTGGTCTACAGCAGCTGAATATGAGCCATCGATGTGCACAGGTGGCCAAGAGGGCCAATGGCATCCTGGCCTGTGTCAGCAATGGTGTGGCCAGCAGGACCAGGGCAATGATTGTCCCACTGTATTTGGCACTGGTGAGGCCACATCTCAGGTGCTGTGTCCAGTCCTGGGCCCCTCACTACAAGAAGGACATTGAGGTCCTGGAGAGTGTCCAGAGAAGGAATAAATTTGGTGAAGGGTCTGGAGAACAAGTCATATGAGGAACAGCTGAGAGAGCTGGTGTTGTTTTGTCTGGAGAAGATGATGCTCAGGAGTAACCTTATCACTCCCTACAGCTACCTGAAAGGAGGCTGGAGCCCTGTGGGGGTGGTCTCTGCTCCCAGGCAAGCAGTGACAGGATGTCCAACATGAGATTCAGGTTGGACATCAGGAATAATTTCTTCACAGAAAATGTGACTAAGCATGGGAATGGGCTGCCCAGAGAGGAGGTGAAGTCACCATCTCTGGAGGTGTTCAAGAAATGACTGGACCCAGCACTGAGCACTGTAGTTTAGATGGAGTGGTAGTTTTGGTCAAAGAGTGGACTCCATGATCTTGGAGGTCTTTTCCAACCTTAATGAATCTATGATTCTATGATAAGTTATGAAGGTTGCAATACCATAGTGTTTCCACATCAGTGTTTTATAAAAACAAACTTGTACTTTGTGAACCAACATCTATCACTAAATTCTATGAAACCATCAATATTTATACTGCTAAGGTTAATGGAGATTTTAATGTTAATTCTGCTGACTACATTGCATGAATAAAGCTAGTCAGAAATCAACATCTGCCTTTTGCTTTTCACATAATTATCAATAATAATAATGTATTTAAATGAAAAGAAGAATAAAAAATCCACTTCAAGAATCAATAATGTTGGTAATGATATTGTAATAGAGTATGGCTAGATATGACTCTCAGAGCTCTGCACAAGCAACCCATTCTGATTAGTAAGGCAAGCAAAATACAACGTGGAAAATACATAGACAATTGTAACCCTAATGTTAACATGTCTAATAATACATGGAATTTGATTACCTCAGAAGGTTCTGCTGATACCATGCACTGCCTTCAGGACAGAATTACTGTCTCAGTACTTAAGAATAATAATTTACTTAGGAATAATAATTTTTTCCAGCATTGTCCCTTGTGGCTGCTGAATGTAACACCCCATGTTTCTGGTTAAAGACTGAATTTTAGTTTCATTATTTTCAATTATAAAAATTATTTTTTACTGTGTTTTAAATGCAATTATTCAACTCAATAGAGATTTATTGTTCTATATTAAATATTGTTGATACCTATAGGTTCTGTGTCCTGTATGTACTGGAATTTTATTCAATGAAAACTGCAGAAAGATATTATATCTTTGGTGGAAAAGGTTAGATTGTTGACACTGAAATTATTTATTCACAATATTATTATTATTATTATTATTATTATTATTATTATTATTATTATTACTATTACTATTACTATTACTATTACTATTATTCACATTGCAAAAAGGTCTTGCTAAGGACTTTTCATGTTAATAGTCATAAACTACTTTTCATGTAAATAGTTATAAAATTTGCACCCTCCAAAAATTTGTAATTAGTAATAAATCTTTGGATATCTAGATTTTTTATGTATCTTACTTAAAATATTTTTAATTTCACTTTGCAAATTATGGTACTTTCCATACATTAAAATAGAAACACAAAGCCTGACCATTGAGTAGATTTTTACGCTCTATTCTTGAATAGAGAATTTCTTTGTTTTAATTGTTGTAAATTGATAAATAATCTGAACACATTCTGTATTGTTACATAAAATTGCCTTAAATTAACAGGGCCCTAAAAATGAGGTATTAAACATTAATACAAATACTATTCATACATCCTAAATGTGTTATTAGTCATGTACTCCTCAGAAAAAAAATATTATTGTATGTTCTTTTAAATATTTCATCTACTCTCATTCGCTCACTAACTAATGTGTCATTAGCTGGGGTGCCAAGATTCCCCATCCAAAGGCAGAATACAGGCCTTAGATGGAATAACTCCTTAAATAATTAAAGAAAGAAGAACAAGAAGAATAGGAGGAATCAAATTCATGGGAAAAGACCAATGGAAAAAAAAAAAAAAAGAATAATCTACTGATTTTTTTTTTTTGCTGTGATTCCTAAGCCCTGCATTATTCTGATTACTAAGACTTAAATAAAAGCTGGTTTCCTTCTATCCACCTGATATGCCTTCTGCAGGGACAACTGTAATGCTGAGCTGTCCCTAGGAGATCATAAATGTCTGTTTCCTCTTCTCCTTGTCTTCTGTCCTTTTTTCTTCTTTTTCCTTCTTTTTCTTTTTCTTTTATTTTTCTTTTACATATGCTTTTGATTTTAGAGTTCCAGTCCCTGCAATTAATTTCCTCTCAGAATAAAGCACTCATCATAAGCATAAAATGCAGGAGACTTGTTCAGCTTCTGCAGGTCAATAGCCAAAATGGACAATTTCTATACCCCAGGACTGTAGCTGACATAATTTTGTAACTTTTCTTTCAAGATGACAAGAAAAAACAAACAGAATAGGGAATGAAATACTGCATGCTAGTTGATGAAGGCAGAATACAATTAGGAGATCTCATATAGCTATGAATGTGCTAGGTACAGAACTTAAAAGGAATATTTTTCACAAATTAATCTTTATTTTCCTTACTAATTAATAAACACCATGCTGTGAATAACTGGTGATAATGTTCTAATAAGAAAAATCAATAAATTTACACCCAGGGTCACTGTAATTGATGCTGCAGAATAGAAAAATGTATTCTCCATTGATCCTTTGGCAATCTTCTAACTAAAAAGGAGAGGAAAGAAAGCCAATTACTGTAGTATGCCTCTGAAAATGATAAGATTAAAACAAGCTAATTATGTGTTCTTGAATAACTACAATTTTTGATGAAAGTAAGTAGAATAAGGGCATCCTGCATCTCCAGTACAGAGATATTACTTTTTACTAATTAAAAGATAGTAATTTTATATTTAACTTCTCTAAACCAATAGGCAAACAAATGGTTAGAAAAATAAAACTTTAAAATCTCCCAGGATAAAACCTTTTGATGTTGCTGTGAACACAGGATTAAATTGAAGAATGAAACAAGCTCCTATAGCACTGAAGCTAAAGGAATTTTCATACTTGAGCAAACAACATTTAAGGAGAAAGACTGACCACAAAAGTAACATCCTATGAATACGTATCCACTGCTTTTTGTTTTGCATAGAAGGGATTGATGATTTCACATAGTGCCCCATATGCACAACTGTGATGCTTTCCACTGCAGGCTTATCTGTATTGGAGCATGGCTGTAACAATGAATAAATGATCAATACAGAATGATGCAGAAAGTCAGCTGCATCTACTGCTCATTTTGATCTCATGGTTCACTAATTAGAAAAATCAGATTTCTCTTTCAATGACTAATAAGTAAATAACTTTTATTTAAATCTGTTAGTAAAATTCATTAAAGTATTCAGAAATAACTAAATTTTCCTCCTTCTATTTGGTACTGTAGATAGAATGAAGGCCACCAGTAATATAAGTTAAAGGTATTATTCAATGTGACTTGAATACACATGCAAAAACATGTATTATTTTTCTGATTTCAAATACATAATTTCAGTTTGGGCTATAACATGCTATTTTGAAGACTAGATTAAATCAGATTCTTCACTTTCAGATATTCATGGAGATAGACAGTTTAAACCTGTTACTTTACTACATAGACATCTCCTATTGAGCCTATACAGAAAATTAGGCAGTTTTCCTTGACCTATTCAATTCCCTCTAACATTGTTGGATTCATTTATTTTGACCATATTCAGTAATCTACTCAGTGTCTCCCAAAGACAGCTTACAAATCACCAGAGCAGGTTGTCCAGAAAGGTGGCAGATGCCCCATCACTGGAAATACCCAAGGTCAGATTCCCAAGGTCAGATTGGATGGGGTTCGGGGCAACCTGATCTTGTTGAAGATGACCCTGCTCATTGCAGGACTAAATGACATTTAAAGGTTCCTTCCAACTCAAGCTGCTTTATGCCTCTATGTCTCAAACTCACAATATTCTAATGGAGGTCAGTTTTCTAGGCATTCCTAAACTTACCAGGATGGGAACTCTGAGATTAAAAGCCATCACTGCCACTGGGTGTATTCTGCACTAGAAAGTCACTAGATAAAAACAAAAATTATGAAAAACTATTATAGGTAATCCTTGGACTTCAGTTTCCCTGACATATCTTAATCCACACACACTGTATGCTGGAAACCAGCTGCATTTTGATCCTTTCCTAGGCACTGCTGTAGGTTCAGCTATAAATTCTGGAAAACCATTTTCCCTTTAGTTTATTGGCTACAACATTCTTTTTTTTTACATTTCTCCATTTATTTTCTCCTGATCATCAGCTATCTGTACTAACTCTTCAGACACAGACATAAAATCAGTGTATTTGAAGCTGCAGTTGAGAGTAGCTACTTCCAGCACTAATTGCCTGATAATTACCTACAACATACGCTTTTTTCTGTTTATCTATAAGCTATTGCCACAACAGTTCCCTTACTGAGTGTAGGTGTGTATGTTTTAAAGTGGGGGATTTTCTACAAACACAGAGCAATACAGCTGTAGATTCCCAGACAACTTCTCAGTAACCAGTCAGTAATAAATGTCAGGAGGGGATGTTGAAAAATAATAACATCACTGTGGAAAACAAGTCTTATAAGTCTGCATTTAACATAGTCTTGTAAATGTGATTTTTTAGGACTTTCTTGGCTTCATGCTTTTCAGAGAAAAGCCAAATTGAAAGTTAAAAGAAATGTAAGAAGCTACATTTTGCCCTAGGCATGCTTTCACTAATTTTAGTTTGTTATTATTCAGTTCAGTGAGCTTGCTCAAGTTTAACATTTCAATTAGTTGTGTAACTACCTAAAAAAGACTATCATATAAAGCAGCTCCTGTTTTAGGGGATGCTGATGTTGGTTCATAACAGGAAATCTGCTTGTGCATGCTGCTCAAACAAGTTTGATCAAACCTATAGGACTATTCCCTGGTGGCATGTTCTAGAAAGAATGCAAGAGGTTCACTTCTCTGACTTTGCATGGACACAGACAACAGTTACAGGAACAATGAAAACACCCACTGAGTACAGCTCAAGCTCTGTGAATTGTGACCATTTGAGCTGGTCAGGAAGATTCCCCTTTCAGGGCCCCCTTTTGATCCATTTTTCTACATTGAAATCACTTTAGGGAAATATTTGATTAAAATAATATTCAAAGAATTTTATTTCTGAAAAATAAAATAGATGTAAATATTCCCTATTCTTAGCTGCATGTGTCAAAGAATGGCCCTGAAATAAAAGAAAATAATAAACCCCCCACACCAGTTTTTACATTACTGCCATTCTTCCTTTAATATTATGTTGAAGTCTTTCATTGAAAGCTTAATATAACACTGAGTATGCAGCATTATTTCAGATTTCAGCAGCTGAAACATTTTGAGTACAAAACAGAAAAAATTTAAAGGTAAATATTCAATACATTCATTATACACACTGTCCTTAATTTACATATGTAAAATCAAAGTATATTACAAAAATGTGTTAAACATTTTTGGTTTCACTGGCATTATATTCCATTATTAGTGTCACTAAGATGACTATTTGCATTCACACATGCTTCACTAGGCTTTTTTACAGCCACAATTGTCATACACCACTGAAGCCATCTTAGTACATAACAGGCAAGCAAGGAGATCAGAGAAAATAGAAAAGACTGTTTGGAAAGAATAAAGAGAGAAAAAATGTTAATGTTAAACTGAAACCAAATTATAATTCCTTCAGCTTTGTATTGGGCCTGCTTATGCGTTTCCTTGCTCATCTGATCCCATTATTTGTGCAAGGTGAGTTTAAATCATTTGAGCAGTATTTGTAGATACAGAATTATGGATGTGATTCACTTCTAAAAATTAAGTCCCAAGTATATGTGTCAAAATCCCATAGTCGAAATTTGACTCTTACACAACAATAAAAAAGAGCTGAATGTCACCAGAGGGGCAAATCCAAGTATTTCTGATATTTCTTTCAGGACGTTTTGAATTGCCAGCTGTAGTTTCTACTGAGTATCCAGAGATACTAGTTTATTAGTATGATTTACTTTCAGGCAGCTGAAGTTGGGTGATATGAATTACATTCTCTAATTTTTAGATTAGAGTAAAAGAGGGAGTAAAAATATGACTCTTAAAATACCTGCTGGCTTCAGAATATGTTTGTTCAACCAGTTAAATATCAGCAGAATAAGACAGTACAAAATTCACCAACAAAGTCCATTTCCAAGGAAATTGAGACTAGAGATTTTGAAGTGGTCAAAACTGGTGGTTGATACAAAAATCCAAGGATTATTTGATTCTGTGAAGAAAATCTCAAGCATAGCCTCATGTCCAAAGTCAGGAATTTTTGGTATATCATTTACAATAAGATAATGGCGGCAGAGTGGGAAGGAGTTAATTTGAACTAAAGCATGGTTATTTGCCATCTTCAGATGGGTGTTACACATTCATGACTCTTAGTACAGGAGTACTCAGTAAAGGCCTTAAATAAAAGCATTAAGTCTGTAACTTATTTTTGTGGAGATTTAGAGAAAAAAAAAAAAAGTGAAGAGTATTTTGAGACCCTCAGTCCAGGTCTCCAGTGAGCAATTTAACAAGTCCAAGTTTAAAATGCTGCTTAAAGTTGTGGTAAAGTTGAAAAATCTCTGGCTTTAAGCACAGCTATTGATTCTGAAGGACAACTGATATGGCAATAAGTACATCCTTACATATGTGTTTTCAAGAACCTAATCTGACACGGATCAGATGACTCACACATAAATGCACCTAATTCACTACACCATCTAAAGCTCAGGTAGAGGAAATATTTGCCTTGGTGTATTGGAGAATTTTGTCCAGATTTTTCACCCCTTTTGTTAAGCTCTTTCCAAAAGCTTTTCCCACTCTCTTCATAATTTTTTCATCTTTCTCCTTACTTGGCCAACACACCTTCTTCTCCCTGAATTTTACCATCACTTTTCTATGATCCTTCTTTTCCTTCCTCTGTATTCACCTTCGCTTTCACCTTTATTTTGCCTTTGCTTTTCCTTTCTCATCCTCTTCTTTCCCCTCCTGCTCCCATTCCCTCTTTTTTTTGTTCAGAGTTACCACTCGCAGTTTGACCTCAGAGTGGAACCAAGAATGTACTTGTATGTCTACATTATTTTGCAAGTGGGGCCCCTTCTTGAGAAGGCTTACATCGGTTATAATTGCAAACTAAAAACAATTATCATTTGGATTTGCAATATAAGGAAAAATGCTGGCTGCCCAGATTTCTAGGGGATCCCGCTAGCTATTCTGTATGCTAACAGTTGCTGAAAATATTGTCATTCAGTGCCTAAGAATATATTCTTACCACTTCAGCCTCAAGAAGAGCGGAATCAAAATATTTTATCCTTACTACAATTGGGTAGTGAGTTTATAATGATTTATAAATGAAAGCTGCCCTTTTTTGAAAGTGCGCTGCATAATAAATGTCTGAACAGCTTCAGTTCTTTATCATCCATCCCAGACTATATTCACAGAATAGTGAATCAGTTATGTTGCTCAAAATATAAAATTGGCATGTGTTTACATCTTGTATCCTTAGCATGTTCAGCATTGTCATGAAACCTGCACATTTAAAAATAATCTTATCCACATTCTGAAGGCTTTGTACCTAAATGGTGTATATGCATATATTTAAAACAGGTGTGTATGTAAACTTATTGTGGTTTGTGTTTATATATAAACATATCTATTTGATTACTGTTTTTCATTCCTTTAAGCATTCTTGTTTTTTATGATCTATTATTTCTTGCTGGCTATAAAGCAGCAACTGCTAACACCTCTAGAACTAATGAAGCATATATTTCTTCTTTGAATATATTATAGTCATAGCGCTAAAGAAAGAGCAGTTGGGGAACTTTTAATAGCAATGCAGCATGTGTTGCTCTTCTAATATGTTTTAACTTTGCTGCCTCTGTAATAACAATCAAGTTTGCTACATTTATGCTACAGGTGGAAGCATTTTCCTGGTTTACATAATTCTATAGTATTGTACCTAATTTAAATACAAGGGAGAAAAATCTCTTTTACATTAATAGACTTCTCTCTAGTAACATTAATTTTCTGTATCCCAGAGCTTATAGGATCCTCAAATAATGAAAAAATATTCAACAGCCCACACCCCCCCCACAGCCCCCATTATGGACTAAATCCTTTATTTTCTCTCCAATTAAATGAAATATTTTCACTTTATCTGATTCCATCCACTAATATATGTAAGATACATTTTTCACTACAGAAGGAGAAAAATTATCAAAGCTAAAAATATTGTTCATATTTTGTTCTGCAGTAGAAAACAATGAAAAGAAAAAAGTCAAACACATCTAATAAACTTATATACTTGTAATCTAATATACTTGTAATAGCTGACTCCTTGTTTAAAGTGCATAAAAATATTCTGGGGAAAATAGAGAATTCATATGAACTTGGATTGCCAGGAAAATACACACACACTCTCTCATAAATCCAAACCAGAAGAAGTAGGAAAAATGAAATGATAATTTATGCTACAAAAAAAATTATGTCTTATAGTAGCATAATTGGGAAGAACGGAGTAAAGAAAAATGTCTTTTAGTGTAAGATAAGCTTTGTACTTGCATCACATAATTTCCTACATGAAATTTGATGATATAGAAGGAAAATTGCAATATGTTGCAAATTTTCTCCCAAAATACTTTTTGGAAGAATTTTTTGGGAAATCTCACATTATTGTATTTTACATTGCCCCTCCTACTTTCCCAACCTGTAAATCACCTCAACCTTTCCCTTTTAGAATAAATCATTTTATCTGACAGAAATTACTACTGGACATCAACATACGGCAACTGGAAAGTGGTTTTGGTATTTGAATATTCATTTCCATTCATGAACCTCAATAAATTTTATTCACAGCCATTATTCTGAATGAAATTTTGTTGATAGTCCAAAACAACTTAATCAAAAAATTCCTTCTTTTGAAATTTCTTTAAAACATGTTAACAAGCAATCAAGATAATCCTAATTTTTACACTTTGTCAAACCCACTAATATTTCCAGCACTGCCCTCCAGTATTTTCTGCCATTCATAGTTCCAGGAGTACTCATCTCACAAAACATATCTGTGCAACTGCCATTAATTGGCACACTGATTGGCAGAGCATAACCTACCATGTCATGCCTAGAAGTGGTCCATCTATGTCAATACCAAAGGAGAAGGGGTGGAATGCACACAGAAGAACTCAATGTCACCACCCAGCATGGATGGCAAGACTTTGGTCTCCAGGGCATACTTTCCACCATGATGCTAAACCACTGAAATTTGAAAGTGGAAAAATATAATTTTCTTCTATGGGCCAGCTGTGAGTTAACACAGATGTCAGGAAAATGACCACTTTATCTTTTGTACCACTACCACCACCCCCACTCTTCTTCTGTCACTCTTGATTACATCCTGAGTCCAGTTCTTTTCTTGTGTTGCCTGAAGCAATTCCACCAGCCATGTTAGACTCAATCTCTCTTTTGCCCATTTCTCCCATAATTATTTCTGTACCTTTTTACTACAGTGTTTTGAAGCGGTGGTTATCAGCCACCCTCCTACAGGTCTGCTATAAGGCCATTGCTGTGTCTAAAAAATGTCCTCCATACTTGCTTCCATCACTACACCTGGAAGAATCTAACAAAAAAACCCCAAAAACAAAAACATCAACCAAAACCAACACAACCAAAGAAAAACAAAAAAGAACCCAAACAAACAAAAGCAAAGCAAACATCAGATTTGAGAGACATAATAAAGGAGATATATTGATATATTATAAAGGAAGATAAATGTTCTTTTATAACTTCTTTTAAAATTTCTTCTTTTCTGATATTTTAAACACTTGGGGGAAGTTTAGCAAAAATAATATCATGCAAAACAAGAACATATTTCATGTGTCTCCTTTATTCTGACTGTGAGAAGAATCTGCTTGAAGATGAATTTATTTATGCAAAGGAGAAGGCTGATGCTCTCTCGTCAGTACAATGGAAATTCAGAGTATGGAGAGCAGATACACCAGGGGCATTTCATGTGGAAGGGCCTGAGTGTTGTGTCTGCTTGTTAAGAAGTTGTTCTCTTAAAACAGATCACCAAATTTCACTAAACTTCTACATGATAGAGCCATAAATGTATAAACTTTGAAATAAATCTTCAGAAATCAAATATAATATTAATATGGGAAACTGATACATTTTTGATACAACACTGTGGGTTTTTTTTCCATTACATTAAACATGAAAAATCCAAACATTTTATAAGAGAACTGTTAATTGCTATATGACTGGACATGAATTATACTTCTTTATCTTAATTCCTGACATTTCTGTCATGAATCATCATGTCACGCTCAGCTCAGTCACTTTAGTTTATAACTTGAGACAACAAACACGACAAAATATGTCACAATAACCCAGATAATATGTCAGGTATTTTTAGAGAAAAAAAAATGCTTTCTCTTTCAGCTTGGCCATTATCCTTACAAATCCCTACCGCAAAAAAAAAAAAAAAAAAAAAAAAAAAAAAAAAAAAAAAAAAAAAAAAAAAAAAAATTAGAAAGAAAGAATTGAAATTATCTTGATCATAAATGCAACTGAAATAATACATTTAAAACTCTAAAATTTGTATTTATCTCTTTTTTTTTAAGTCTGGAATTTTCATCTATATCACTAAATAGCCAGCTAAAGAAATATTTAGAAGCTAACAGCAAAAATAAATGGAAACAATTAAGCATTATGGAAGACAATTTTTGTTAGCCCTCTTTTCATAATCTATTCAAGATGAGAAGCTGACATTCAGGCATAACATTTATTTTTCAATGAGGTCTTGATTATATCCAGTTTTAAAGAGGATGCTTAAAGTTCAAGCCTGTTAAGTGATCTGGTCAAGGTTATAGTTTAAAACTATGTATTGAATTTATCTTGGAGCGTGGCACACTTCAGTTTTTCTGTATCTGTATCTGCTTCTCTATTTCTGTTTTAAATCAGGAATAAAACCAGCATGGTATAAAGCATACCAGAACACTATGTGCTGAAAAATGAAAGCACCAGATGCTTGATGTAAAATCCAAAACCTGTCAAAAAGAGTCATAGAAAAGTTGTTCTTTAAGAATAGTTTACTATGTAATCTGCTTATTCCAGGGCTTGTTCAGACTTGTATAGATTATAAAAGAGGATACTGTAGGCTTAACATGTTTGCAATTTGTTGGAACCATTTTGTTGTCAATTGGTATATTTTCCACTGTTCTTCATTATTAGGGGAATCAATTAAAACATACTTTGTCTGTGTCACATATGCTAATTATATGATTTGTAGAGGATTCTTACCTGCCCAATACCCTTATTCTAACTCATTCTCCCTCCTCTCACCCACGTTCCCCCCTTCTTGGGTTAGTGGGTTCACTTTTTTCCCTTTTAATAAGAGTTTTGTGTTAAAACTGGCAGGTTGAAATGCCTGACGTGAGAATTCTCAAACTGTCTTAACTAGATTTTGGCATTTAATAAGCTGTAAACTGCTGAAGCTATTTGCAGATGAAGCCTCATTTTTGTCCATCAGCAGGGGGCTGGGAGCATAATTAATTGAGTGAAAGTTAAAAGACAGACAGCATGGTTACATTTATGCAAATATTACAAAAGAACATCTAACAGAAAAGAAAAATACCTTGTAACTGATTGGTTTGGTTTTGGACCAAAATCCACAGGGTCCACTTAAACATTGCTGATTGTGCATATGACAATTAAGGAATATAGTGGTGAGATTTTTTAATAGACTTTCTGCAATCTAAAAAATAATAGAAAAGAGCCATCACTAAAAGCCAAAGTTCCAAATCCAAGAGAAAATTCTATTTTGGTTTTAAGGTTTTTACTGCTCTTGAATATTAAAATACATTAAAAAATTGTATCAAAAAATCATACAATGCATGTTCCATCAACCATATGCCAATCTCTGTTTATTATTTCTTTTATTCATAACCCAATCATATGCATCCTGGTACACCAAAGAGTCCATGTAATTAGTTAGCTAAAAGCTTAAACCACAGAGATCAGGACAACTACTACAGGTACTAACTCAGGCGCTGCTTGAGGTGTTCAGGAGCTTTTGCATTTATTCTGTTATACTGTATTTTCTTGCAAGAATTTTTTCCCCGGGTGTATTGGAATGATTCTTGAATTGAAACTAAAACTAGAAAACATGAACATTTGGATTGACACCCTTTACCTTTTATAACTCTGGGGTTTGTATTCTATATTTACAAGAAAATAATTGAAATTTCATTCATTGATTTTTGACTATGCATGAAGAGCATGATGTACAGCAGATAAAAATTGTAAGAAGATTTTTCTAGGGAACTTAGACTCTAATTCCTTTTTTGTCCAGCATGTGGTTTAACCTGAGCATCTAATTCCAGCAGGGTAACAACCGGCAAATAGTTTAGTTTTATTAGGCAGAGGAAACACTATATTTTTCACTTATGTTTAATACAACATGCACAGTTTTCTGCCAATCTCAGCGTGCCAGGATTTGATAGATCCTCCCTATATCCTACAGTGTTGACAATATTCTAGAATCAGCTCAAACTAAAGCTTGAAAAGCATAGGAAAAATGTAGCTTTAGCAAATAAAATACCCCCTACTTTTTGTATGTGTATCAACAGGAACGTGAACACTCGATTGCCAGGCATGCCAAGGTTTCTCTACAATGCCTGGGGCAGCCAAGGGATCCCCAGCCATCCCTGGACAGCAGCAGGTGCTCTGTGTGGGGAGCTGCTTCCAGCACCTGTGCAAGGTGGGCAGTGGAACCTGGGGAGGTGCCCACTGACCCTATCCACACACATGGCCATGTAAGTCCTAGGCAAGCTTGCCCCAAAGAACATTCCAATGGAAGGTGTCGCCCTGTTCTTCTCAAGTTCTTCTAAGCCTTCTGGTGCTTACATTTTTGTAATGGAGTTTCTCACACACTTTTCCAGTAAATAATGATGGTTTTGCATTCCTTTCTGGAGGAGGAGAGAACTGATGGACTGTTGTTTTGACCAGTGTGGTTGGAGAGGTGGCAGTTTCATCCTCCAATCCATGGTCACTTTTGGAATTCTATAAATATCTAGGTCCAGAAATAAACGTGCTTTTTTTGCCTTGGACATCTCAGCATGCATCATTCATTTTGTGTCATATTGCGACAGGAAGGAATTATTTGCTGTCTCATAAGGTCTAAGCACTTCTCTCTGAAGCCTGCAGTTCTTTTTCATTCCAAGCAAATTTTATAAAAGAGTTAGATTTAAACTTCTAAATGCAAAGAGACATATAAATCAGAACCTTGCTGTTTGTTCAAACAAGGCAAGGTTAGCACCCAGAGCTCTACAGGTGTATATGTAATTATGAAAAATTGATAAAAAACCTATGTAAAGAACATAAAGAGGAGGTGAGCCAATAGATCACATTAACTTAAATCTGGTTTAGCAGTGCAGTTAATTTCAGACTTCTTAATATACAGAACTTTACTGTTAAATATTAAACATCAAACAATTTAAAATTATTAACTATTAACAAGTAATCAATTACGTAATACCCACCACATATCTAATAGCTGTTGCAGTCCCACTGGTGGCTAGAAAAATAATCATCATTCCATTTGCTGTAAAAAAGTGGAAACTATTGTGTATGCCAATTTTGCAAAATTCTAATATAAAATAATGCAGTAGTCAAATAGTGGACATACTGCTGCCATCTTATGTTTATTTTATGATAGATTGGTTTT
This sequence comes from Ammospiza nelsoni, assembly GCF_027579445.1. Classification (NCBI taxonomy): domain Eukaryota; kingdom Metazoa; phylum Chordata; class Aves; order Passeriformes; family Passerellidae; genus Ammospiza; species Ammospiza nelsoni. Next base: position 68,115,913 of record NC_080634.1, read on the forward strand.
ATGTCTTTCTATATTATGTTTTCACTGAATTTCACATCATTGTCTGTAAATATATTAAGCTGATAAATATTTTCAATTATATATGCTCTGCCTGGAAGTAATTAGTAGTCTTAAACATATAACTACAGGAAAAAACACACCCAAAACTAAATTAACTAATCTTCCTGTGAACAGCACATAACTAAAAAAAAAAAAAAAAGCTTTAAAAAATTTAAAATCTATAACTATCATTTAAAAATATATGCACCCACCATAACCCATACATATTTGTGGGTAGTTTTGGTTTTGGTTTTGATTTTGGTTTTGACTTTGGGTTTTTTTATGCTTACCTGGGAGCAGAAAAATGGAAAGTCATCTGCCATGAATTATATATTCTTTGTAAAACTGAGAATTCTGTACAGGATTTAGAAGGACAGTACCAAAATATCCTTATTGCTATCCCCCTTATTAAATGAAAAGTGAATTTTGGAGTCCAATAACCCATCTATAGAACTCAAAAGACATCACTTAGTGAGGGAATGAAGAGAAAAATAGGAATCAGGACTCCAAAATGGCATTTTTCATATTATTTTTTATGAATAGCTTTTTCTACCATGATCTTTAAAAGCTGCCAAGCTAGGGAAACTAAAAAAGCAGAATGAACAAGAGTCTGCCTTTTACTATCCATCCCTGTGGAATAAGTATTAGCTAAAACTGTAGAAAAGAATGGAAATAAATTTCCAGTGGTTGTGATTCAGACAGGCTTATAATTCTTTCTTGGAAGCCTCATGGAACAGCAATGTAGTAAAAACATGATGACTTCTAACAAAGTTTCCTGCCAAAATAATTCTATCAAGATGGATAATGTAAAGCTTTATACAGGATGCTGGAAGCAGCATTAAATACTACATTTATAAGAATTACTAGGCCTTTTGCATAGAATTCAGAGTGTTCTGGATAAAATGAAGTTGACTACAAGTTGTGATATTTACTCAAAATAATTAGAAACCAGCTAACACAGATGACCCAGTAGATATGCTACCCTTAGAATGCAACCTTTCTAATGATATAAGCAAATTATTTAAATGTATTCCCCCTTCATAGTATTAACAATGAACAAACTGTAACACAGGACTTTCTGTACCAGTAGCTTCTTCCTCATTATAAACTTGACAAGAATAAATGAATGATTTCTCTTCTATAGAAACATATTTTTATTTTTAGATTTTCTTAGTCAACAGAAAAAGATATGCATGCCAATAAAATAAAGATTACAGATGTGAAAACTGCAATCCAGGTAAAGGTTTTCACTAATCTGCCATTGAAGCAAGGTTTAGTAGGTCCAGACCTGGCCCTTCACTCCATGTACAATGATAATTAAAAGAACTCTATTTGAAAAAGAAATCAAACATAAACTTTTTTGCCAGTAAAAGCAATGAAATTTTTAATTCTGTTGAATGACTAAAATCTCATATACACTCTTCTGAAAAATCCTTTGTGAAAAATGCAAGAATATCAGAGAGACATCTGTTTATTTTTGACATCTTTCCTGAGTTTTGGAGTTCATAGTGTTTCATGTGAAGCTGAACAACAAAATAAAAAGCTTGAACTGACACCTTATATGGTGAGACCAGAGAAAAATTATTCCTTCTTTCAAAGATGAAAAAAAAAGAAAGAAAAACTCCACTCACAAAACCCCCTGTTTATTCACGCTAATTTTCTCTGTGTATTGACCCATTCTAACTTCCAGTATTAGTTTTTAGCTTCACTTCTTTTTTTTTTTTTTTTTTTTCCTATGGTTGCTTTAGAATAAGGTCAACTTATCCATTAAAAGTTATAGTGCAGAAGAAGATGTGTAAAAGCTCATGCTTCTTTTTGGGGGGCATTAGGATGTCTTGGCCTTTGTATTTGAATGAAGATCTGACATTGAAAAGCATTACTGTTAATTAATGACCCACAGTTTGAGAAAATTGTAACAGATTAAAGAAGCATATCCATTTAAAAGTTCCAAGTATTGATAAATCTCTGAAAGACACAAGAGAGGGATATACTTTTTGTCCATATTCACAGTATATCACATTACTACTTTAAATAGCTGTAAGTAGTGGTTCTTGTTGGAAAATTAATTATGAGTTTGCACTGCCATAGCAGCATTCCTGGTGCATGAGTGGTGCTATACCATTAGTGCAGTCTTTTAACTCCTCATGTGAACGTGAAAGTTCAGCAGTATGCACAAAGGAAATCACAAGGGCTGCTATACCCTTTTAGTATTTACTCAGACAGGAAAGATATCAGCACAGAAAACTAAGCTTATCTCTTGAAGAACTTTCTGACAGCAGCTGTTTTTACTGGGCACAATTCCATGTTTTACTGAACAGAGGATATGTTCTTTTGTTCCGTAATACTAGATGCAAATAGGTCCAGGGATTCAGATTCCATTTCAGGCCTTCTTTTTATTCTGATCAATAAGATTTTGTTGCTCTATTTTAGAAGTATGATGTCTTATAAATAAGAAATTGGCTCAGAGTGATGTGCTTGGATACAGTCCATAGTCTAAAAATGTTAGTGCAACACTGTTAGTACTTGCTACATAGAAGAATAGAATATTTATGCACTGGCTGAACCCTCATTTTCATAGGTTGAAGTCAGCTCTGGCATCAAGTTAGGAATTAAGCTCTGGCATAATGCTGGCATGAAATGCCCATTTATCATGGTACTTCACTGGAACTGACAACTTTTAAGCAGCATCCTGATTCACATTTGATGTTTGTGTGACCTCAGATATGATTACACAAACCCAAATGCACTGGACACTTTAAACTCTGATAAACTAGGATATTAAAATATATGAAAACTCCTTTTCAGGTGTAATTTTATTACAAAGTAATTCTGGTCTGAAATAGGAAAGTAATATCAGAAACGGTTGCTTATGACTTCCATCTTGTTTCTCTCCCACCATACCTGAAGAAGAAAAAAGGCTCGACACAAATGTGTTGAAATGCATCATATAAACATGTTAACATAAATATTTTCCAATAATTTATATTTTCACAGCATATTGTGCAGGAATTTACTTGTAATTTCTAATGTATTTTTGTTCACTGGTTTTGCATCTTTTACAGGCGCATTTGGATTCTCTAGAAAAAAATAAAAAGGCTTTTCATGTCATCAGTAAAACAAAACTCAGAAGACGTTATAGCCCAGTTATATTGAATATGAACCCGTGCAGATATCCTGGGATGTCTGGAAACTTTGAGCTAAGTTTAATCTTCATTGATGTTAGGAACGCCACTAAAGTCACTCAAAAACACAAGCAGTCTAGGCACCTTGTATGTTGAATAATTAGAGATATTTCCTTCCAAAGGCACTTCACCCTGAGGATGTACCCACTACTTTTCACCACATTTCCTAAATACCCTGATGATGATACTTCTACATTAGTGCCTCATTTTGGAGGTTACATTTCTCTTGAACAACCCAGAGGAAAGGAGACTGAGGGGATACCTTACTGCTCTGTACAAATAGCTGAAAAAGATTGTAGTGAGGCAGGGGTAACAAGTGACAGGACTAGAGGAGATGACTCCAAGTTGTGACAGGGGAAGTTTTGATTAGAGAGTATGAAAAATTTCTTCATGGAAAAAGATTGTCAAGCACTGGAACACACTGCTCAGGGAAGTGGTGGGTTCCCTGTTTGAAGAATGTGTGGATATGGGACCTGAGGATATGGTTTGGTGGTGAACTTGGTGCTGGTGCTAAGCTGGATTTGATGATCTTAGAGGTCTGTTATGGTTTAGCCCTGGCAAAGCCAGAGCCCCCATGAGTATACCTTCTACCTGATATCCGCTGTGAGATGTGAGCAGGAATAAGCAAAGCAGGCTCCTGCTTAAACATAAAGAAAAGTTTATTAACTAAACTACACACAATTACTAAACTACACACACAAAAAAAAAGAAAACACAAGGAGAATGAAAACTACACAGAAACACTTCCTCCTCCTCCTCCAGATCCCAGTACAATTCATTTCCCAAAATTATTCACACTCGGTCTGGCACCACCCTTTAGAAAATCAATCTTCAGCTTATGAAGGGTAGAGAGAGTCCTTCCTTGTACCACGGACTTCTTGTCACAATTAGCACCGCCCGGAGTCCTGCTATCTCGTGACATCTCCTTTCCATGCCAAGGTGCTCTCACCACCAGGCATGGGATGGGGCAGAGGCCTGCTTTCAGGGTGGGCCTTTTAAGGATGCCTCGTCTCGTTCCAAGCAGAGCACAGTCTCATCTCTGGGACCTTTGTCCCCCCCATTTCTTCTACACTCCCTGGGGCCGAGGGGTCTCAACACCAAACTCTCCTGGCTCCGAGCCTCCGCTTCCCCCTGCAATGCAGCCTCTGTATCACCAGGAAACAGTCCATGGATCTACAACAAAAGAGTCCAGCAAAGTTGCCACTCCATCTTCCTCCATTCCTTCAACATCTCTCTTTCTCTTTGCCAGACCCCCTTACTGGCCTATTTCTTCCTTTTTTTTTTTTTTCTCCTGGAGCTTTGCTCCCCACCCTCCTTCTGAGGGTGCCGGCAACTTTTCGTTGCTCTCCCAGTCTTTTCGACTGCGCCGAGATGATGCCTTTCTGGCATCAATCTTGCCGACGAGAGCAGCTTTAACGCTGTCTCGTCCTTCTTTGTTGCTAAAAAATATAAGTGCTTATTAATTTCTTGCCAAAACCCCACTTCGAATAGCAGGCATGTTTCGGCCAGTGGGTAATTAAGCTTTGCTCACAACAACAGCTGTTTTAATTCTTTCTTTTGAGATCTTTTCTGTATATGTTTGAGCCACGCCTTGTAAGGCGGACAAAATTTCCCGTTGTTTTTTGGGAGAGTGTGCAATTATGTTCTTATTTTTTGACTTTCTCACTGAATCTGTCGTCAGAGCTGTCCGAAGGCTCCCGTCTCTGTCCAGCAGGTCACAGGAGAAGGAATCTAGAGGCGCCTTCTGGTTCCGATTCGGGCTGCTCTACGAATTGCCTTCGGCAGAAGCTGAGAGATGGAATTCTCAGTGACTGCTGGTTTTTTTGCAGACTCTTCTGGCTGTTTTTTTTTTCTTTTCTTCTTTCTTCTTTTCCTTTTTTTTTTTTTTTAACATCTCTCCCATTTGAAAAAGAATTTTAAAGGTAGACTTCTTTGACATCTCTCCCATATAGAGAAGAATTTTAAGAGTAAGATTCTATGTTTTAATAATTCTCCTATTCCTCATACTTGTCATCCCATGCATATTTGCATGTTTAAAACACACTATGAATCAGATAACAAAGGAAGTCTTCCTAGTGCAAACAGAAGGGGGAGATGTGGGATCTCAGCACCTCAGGATGGAGGTGCAGAGAGGCCGAGACCACCCTTGGGGGGCTCGGGAATCCTGGAATGTTGCCAGAAGTGTCTGGTGGCAAGATTTTGATCCTACACAGGAGATGAGACCTGTATGAGGATAGGAGGAATTCACTGGGTGAATGGTAAAGGGATAAGTTAGTTAAAGTGTAAAACACAGGGTTTAAGATTTTGGTACAGGGGGGTCTAAAGAAGTAAGATGGAGGAATTGGGGCGTGTCCTGTCCTTCTTCTTCTTCTTCTTGGCCTCCATCTTCTGTGGTGGTGGTGGCACTTTGAGATTGGTCATTACTAGAAGTGCACAGGTTAATAAGAGTAGAAAGTATTGGAGAAAAATGATAAATATTGTACACGTAACTTAGAGTATAAAGATAAGTGACCGCCCGGGGGCTTCGGCAGTGTGCCCATGGCTGACTTGCTGTGCAGACCTCTGTCGGGCTGAAAGAAAATCTTTTAGATAAACAATTAATAAACACCGAGACCGAGACAAGATCAGAAGTCTCTCCTCGTTCCTTGAAGCGTCGGCTCTCCAAGGCCATCCCTGGGCCTTTCCAGGCCACCTAAACAGCAACAGCCTGAAAACCCGACAATCTTCCACTCTTATCCCTTTCCTGGGAAAGGTAATATTCTGTGAAGTTCTCACTATCCACAAGGGTTAAAAGCTCTCCCAGGCCGCTGGGCTGCTCGCTGCCCCCCCCCCCCCCCTTCTCCTCCCAGCCGTGCTGCCAGCACATGATATCAAGTTTCAAGATACCTCTTCTTCTCCAAAAAAGGGGGGGGGGGGGGGTAAACAGGTCGCTCGATGCTCCCCCACCCTTCCACCGAATCCGGGCCTACCGTAGATGGGCCATGTGGCTTTCCCCTCCCCCAGCCCAGCCAGCAACTGGGCCGGGGCAGGGAGGCCCAACCCTTCCCGCTGGAAATCCCAAGAGGGCTCTGAAGGACAAGAGCCCTGCTTTTAACTCCTTGGGTTTGTGGTCTCAAGAGACAGATCCAATGCCCCACTGGTCAAACCAGGTGCCCATCTTAAAATCCGAACACCCATTGGTAACCACAGCAAAAACAACATATCCCAGATGTCCCATTTCCGGTCAAGCCACGACAAGGTCTTTTCCAACTTTTATGATTTTATGAATCCAACATAAAGAACAGTCACTATTCCAGAATTCAAGAAAGAAAACACAGGTTTTCAGAGAACATAGATTAAACTTCACAAGACAATTCTCTGAAAGTGAAAAAATAAAGTTATGCTGCCTAAGGTGGTAGTCTATCAAACAGAACAGGACTTAGTGAAAAATATTTGGTCTCCAACACATGATACTTAAGTCAATAGTGCTTTGAACTTTGTGCAGAGGAGACAAGCTCTTTATGAATAAAGGCTGTGCAGTATAAGCTACTGTATGCATATGTAGCAAAAAATTTGAACTGACATACAGGCAAAAGTCATGCAGGAGACATCACTATGTTTTAAAGGTACAATTGAGCTGAAGTTTGAAAACTTCTCTGGAGTTTGGAATTCCCTGGGTTTTGGCTGCTTCATTTTTTCAAGCCTAAATATTGCACTAATGACTTTCTCTTTTTTTTTTTTTATACTCTTCATTATACCTAAAGAGTGTATACAGAAAATATTTGGGGAACAACTAAAAGAAACACCCACACAAGGGAGAAAGAACCCACAGCTTGTATTGATCTTGGCATTTTCCCATGTTGCAGCCAAATGAACAAGCCACAGGTGCAACCAGAAAGAGCAGGTGATCCAAACAAACTGTTATTGTGATGGGAATAAATACGATTTTTTTTTGTCCATAATGTATTCATCTCAAGGCACATTGGTGCATCTGTTACATATTTACCAGCATGTTGATTTCTGCCAGAAATTTTTAAAGAATGCAAATCTCTGAATTTATACACCTTAAAGATATATTCAACACCTTTCTTCTTTCTCTTTTCCACATCTGGATTCTTTAACTAATTAATCAATACTACAACTAACATTCAATAACATAGGAAATTTTTGTTTTTAGAGTTGTGTTTCTCCTGCATCAGAAACATAGGAGAGGAAAGTTGGGAAGACGTGCCCAGATTTCAATACAAAAAGTATCACATTATAATCAGGCATTTCTTCACCATTCCTTTATTTTCTGTGTGGCTTTTCCCACCACTGTCCCTTCTTATCAGCTTTCTAACCTGCTACTGAACCAACAGAGAGGCTACCAACTATCCAAGCTAATGAATATTGATCATCTTACGAAGCACTATGCTATGAAAAGGCAAGTATTTAGAAGTGGGCAAAAGCTGAACCACTATATTGGTCCAAACAGGGAGGTATGTTCTAAAACCCTTAAAATAAAAAATGCAGATACCTGGAAGCAGAATTTACAGCTCAAAGGATTGAAACAAGTGTATTATTCCTCCAAAGCATCTTTTCTTTGAGCACACACACCTCATTGTGCTAGGTGGGCTAGTCTGGACAAGTTACAAAGCTGGATTAGGCTAGCTACATCTGAACTGGATCTTGACAAGGGCAGATCCTGTAAGGCATTTCTTATGTTCTCAACTTTACTCTTAGCACTATTAATTCTTACATCTACAAAAATAAACTAGGATTTCCTAGAGCAAATGTAAATTCCAGTTTCCTGTCTGCTTTTTGACTCTAGGAGTAACACCATATGTAAAATTAACCACATGTGTTCTGCCTTCACTGTTCCTACTCTCATGCTATCCTCTTGACATTTCCAGAGTCAGCAAAACTGGGTTTTGTTCCCTGTTTTCACCTTCTGACTCTGGTTCTTGCAGTTCTGGTTGTTCATTTACTTCAGCAGGATGATTTGGGAAAGCCAGTAGTTCACCCATTATCCTGGTGATTGGTACTCAGTTCCAGGAATAACAAAGGTTTAAATCACAATTTGTAGTACTCATATAATTTACAATCATTCTTACCATGAAATCATTAAGTAGGAAGTCACAACTGCTCTTGCTTTGGTAGCTTCTTTCTTTGGTGATCTATTCAGCTATACTAAATGTACAACATCAGCATAGAAAATGTTTTCAAGCTCATATAATTTCATGTGTATATAAAGAAATGTTTAAAATTACATGCAGCTACTATAATCCTGAATACATTTCAGGAATAAGCCTGGGACAGGAACTATTCCCATCAGGTGGGTGTGGCTACCCTTCTTGAAGACAACAGCACATTATGGGTGTAAGTTATTTGCTGCTAGCTTTTGTCAATTCCAGACAATAGTTTAAGTCATCTTTTCTAAACTACTGCAAACATAACCATATAGACAGAACACAGTATTTGTGAACCAAATACACTGACCACTTTCTATATGTTGTACAATTTAAACAATTTTATTTGTTTGTTTCTGAAATTTTTTTAAATCATTCAGAGCATATTACATGTAATTTTCATGACAAGTTTATATCTTATCTGCTTAAAATCACTGTCAAATTATATTAGCACCTAAATTATGAAAAAGGATAAATAGCTGGTCTTTGGAACTGTGATTCAATAGTTAAACAGAGATTTTTACTAAGAAACTGCTTAAAGTGTTTGCTTTTGGGCTGAGATTTTCTGCCTAGCTTTTGCTGTGGACAACTTTTGAAAGAATAGTCTTGGAAAACATTCTCTGTGGTTGTTAGTCCTCTCCTAAGTGACTTAAATGATATTCCCTAATCCAGTATTTTAAGTATCTTTATATTCTTCTTTATGATATGTAGAATAGGAATTAGTGCTCATTAAAGTGGCACTCAGGACTACACCTACATTATTAAATAAGTGGGATGAGAATGTTGTGTATAAGGCACTAGTTGGTGCAGACCTAAAAAGATGCCAGGGATCATAATCTCAATTAACCTCTAGAAAATCATGGTACACTGTTAAAACCTTTACACGGGACTCTTTATTTACTAGTAAACTGTCACTGACTGAGTCACATGATTTTCTCAGAAACACAATCTGGGGTTTTAATATCTGAAATGAACCACTGAAAACCAGAGTTTTTGCTGGATTTTTTAGCACAGGTAGAGAATGTGCTATAGAGTAACACTGAGTGAGCTTGCTTTTATTTCCTTTTAGTGTATATATAATGGGTCAACTTCTCAACACATGCAATCTAGTCACTGAAATCAGAGAAATTTAAAACACTGCTGACAGGCATATGTCTGTGTAAGACCAGACAGGTACACCAGAAGCCACTGCTTCTTAAACTCCTCACAAGGCTGTTGAACTACAGATTTTCAGTGCCATAGTTCAGAATATAAATTGCAAACTAAATTATATAAAAGCTTAAATAGAGAGATGATTTAATCTTTGTCTCTCAAGAGTGACTTTTGAACTTAATCTTTTACAGGAAGCATGACCTGTCTTTATGCTATATGAGTATTTTGTGGGAGTTGTACACTTTTCCCACTACTCATTGTGATTATAATTGTCTGTTTCAGAACTCTATCTCAACAATATTTTCTCCACTGCCTCACACAGACCTGGAATTGTACCAAAACCAGAACACTTAAATCGTTTTAGTGTGGGGCATTCCATCAAAATGCAGATATCAAAACCAGATCAGATGAATCATGTTTATTTTTCCCCACTGATTTCAGGTATTGTAAATTGATTAGTTTGTGTCTATATATCTCCATCATCAGTCTTAGATGAGATGAATTCCACTGTAGGCATTGAGAGTTGGTAGTCAAGGAACAGCTAGATTTCTCACAATGGTGAAACAAATGCACAGGGCCTGATCTCTGTATAAGGCTGACATAAGAGCTAAGAAACAAAATCCTAAAAATCAGGAAACAATGAGAGATCAGATGAAGCTACCAAATATTTATCTGACTTGAGTTCTGTCCAGGGTGCTTGTTTGTTTCGGCTTTCCTCCCCATGTCTCAAAGAAATGGCATCAGAGTTTTAAGGGAAAAAAGTGAAGACTGCAGGCAAGCTTACATGTTTCTACATGTGCATACAATGCATGCCTTACAATGATTTATGATTCAAAAAAATGACAAATGGGCAGTGATGGCACATGTCACACACTGCTCAAAGGTTAGTGTTTGAAACTGTGCTTAATGTGAAGTGAATATAGGTCAGGGGTAGCTTAAGAATGGTCTTGAAAAGGAAAGTTGAGATGGTATTTAATGTGATAGAAAGGGCAAGACTCACAATGGTCTAAAATTTCTGGTGACACAAAGTTATGAGAGAGTGAAAAGTGTTCTAGTTTTGTAGAGACATACCACAGACCATGAATCAGAGCTGATGTGAAAGGAGAGCCTTAAAATTTAGAAACACCCTGGAAGTAAATTAGTGATGTTAGCCAATGCACAAGCAGGATAGTGAAGCTACCATCATGGCAGAAACTGTGATGGGGAAATATAAGGTTTTAAAGAGATAGGTTAATCTGTACAGGGGAAAAAATCATAGTCAATGTTACAAAATATTCTCTGTAGTTGTACTATTTATCTTGTATAAATTTGAAGACTTAGCAGCAGTTCTCCATTATGGCAGCCAGTGGGGAGGGAAAAAATTATCATCCAAGCTACTGCATAAATCATTAAAAGTAGATGAAACACATGTTATAAATGCCAATGAAAGTAACCTAGACAATAATCTCAGGTGAAAATCTTCACGCTGTAGAGGTGTAAGATAAAACTTCACCAAAAATAAAAATTTTAAAAGGAACAGATCTGAAAGATATCTCTATAGAAATCCCACAAAAAGTTATACTCCTGATATTTTTACCTACCCAAAGAAACTTTTAAAGTAGTAACTGAGTAGGAAGGAGGAAAGCTGGTGGAGAACAGAATATTCAAACTGAGACAAACTAAGATTTCTTGCTGGAGTTTCTTTCTTGAATTCCTTGAAGTCCTGGAAGAAGAGCACAGAATGGAGGAGCTTGCTGTTGAATCCAATGCAACTGTCTTGCAGCACCAATTCTGGAGTTGGCAGAGTAAGCCAAGAGAAGAGGCTGAGATGTGGATGTGTTCATCCTTAACAAAAGAGGGCTTGTATCTTACAGTAACCAACAACAATCTAATGGCAAACTACAAAGATGACAGAGCCCAGTACAACAATGCCCTGGACATAATAATAAACCTGGTTTAAACACTGGACATTCTCTCTCAAAAAGGAAAATAAATACTGAGTGTGGGCACACTCTGAAACAGGCTTCCCAGAGATACTGTTGTATGTCTGTCCTTGCAGAGATTCAGGACTCAGCTGGACACAGCCCAGAGCAATCTATTACTCCTGAATATGCTTTGAGTGAGGCATTGGGCCAAAAACTTCAAGAAGTACTTAAAAAATTCCATAATACTGTGTGATTCTGTGTGAAAGAACTAGATTTTTTTTCCTTTTAGACTTAAATGTTTGAAGCTATATTGCAAGGCAGAGGGAGAACAGGCAGAAAGAGTGTGAAATTAACTGATTAGTGCGGGGGGGGGGGAAATCGTGGCCATGAAGAATATGAGAATTTCTTCAGATTTCAACAGCATGAAGAGTGATTAAGTTTGTTAAACTGGACTCATGAAGAGTAAATAGAGGCATTCTACTTCTAAACAAAAACATTTTGGATATACAATTTGTCACTTTTATATCAAGTTATTGCACCTATTAGCCTGATTTGGTTTTGATTCCTTTCCAAATTAAATACATTTTAATTCATTTCTAGCTAAAATACCTTACTTGCAAGTAACAATTAGGCTTATGACATGACCATACCACTGCCCTTAGTTCTATTACTTTAGGAAAACTTCACCTGTGTATAACCTCAATTTTCCTAACTGTAGAAGGGAGACAATGAAAAAAGCTTGCTTTGTAGTCACTGAGCTCTTCAGATGGTGAGAATTGTTGCTGTTCATACTGTGGATTCTGAAAAGGAAGAAAGACTTTTTTTTTTTTTCCCTTCTCAAATACCTGAAAGTCTTTTGTCTATCTCCCACAGGATTCTGTGCATGTTGACTCCAAAGTAACTACTTCATGTCCTTTGGGTTAGTCATTTTTGCAGCTTTATTTGATGTATGCAATGTTTACAAGCTCTCAAGAAAAGCATTTCCTAGGAGCAGCAACAGCAAGGCTGAAATGGAGATTGCAGAGGCAGCAGGCAGTACAAACAGGAAAGCACATGGGAAAAGGTACCTCAGGCTCAGCCATGTCCCTGTCAGAACTTCCAGGCCCTAATGGTTAAGAAGCAAATAAAGGCAGCTATTTTTAACAAATTATAATAAAATTATGATTACACAATTTAAATAGGAGCTTCTATACAAAGAGAGTTACTCTTTAAAAAAAAATCATACAATTAAAAAAAAATTACTTGCAGTGCCCCTTTAAGCTGCCAGCCAAATATCAACATATTTTAAAAAGTGAAAGATATTATAGTCATTTGAATGCTTATGATTGTTACGCCCTATTCCATTTTATATATGGGTCCTCTGATTTATTGACATCCCAATATAAATGGTTCTTTATTTTCTATTCATCCTAACCTTGGTCAAATAATACCACCCTACTTCTCTTCACAATATTTTCCTAATATCTCAGCTCATTTAATTCTATTGATCCACTGAAGAGTATAATGGCAATGAAACTGGAATTAATAGCACCTCCCTTCTCCAATGCTAAGAGCTTTCCTATTTAGTCTGTGGACCATCACACAAAATCATAAAAGTAGACAAAAAAGCAGACTGACCTTTATCAGCTACTATTGTGTTGCAAAATTCAGCAAAGCCCAGAACATCATTTTCAGTTTTATGGCTCTGTTTTCTTAAATAATAAGGGGAATGGAGGGGAGGAACTGACCCCCCTGGTTCAGCATTTACTTAAGCAGAATTGGCATTAATAGAGTATTCTGTCAAAAATTCAAGCCCAGGAAAAATGTATGGCTTTGTCCACAGCAGCAGCAGCTATCTTAGTAGATTGCACTGTCACTGCTTCACACAAAGAGCATTGCAACACCATTAGTGGACATAAATAATGCACAAGCTCTTATGCAAGTACTCAGCTAAGTGCATGGAAACCTTGGGCTCCTGTTGTCAGAAATTCAATGGATTAGTACCTAGATTTATTTTAAGTCTGTAAAGCACTTTGTTCTTGACAGCGTTCAAAGTAGAAAGAGTGCTATCCTGAATGTGCATCTTAATACTGTCATTCTTGTCTTGTAAGAATAGATGAAATATGGGATGCAATACTTCTTTTTAATATTTAAAAGTTTTCACTGAGTGGACACAGTACACACATGCCTACATATATACTTGTATATATATATGTTTGTGTGTGTTGTATGTATGTTATGTTGTGTGTGTGTGTGTGTGTGTGTGTTAATAGATATAGGAACATGGTAACCTCATTGGTTATCCTTATTGATCTGGAAATGCCAAAAGACAAATATGCAATGGAATGTAAGCAATGAAGAGTATTGCCACTATTGTAGATTATCAAAATAATTGCTGATAAACAAACATACTGCCTGGTAATATTATTATTATTATTATTATTATTATTATTATTATTATTATTTATATTATTATTATTATTATTATTATTATTATTATTGCCTGGTTAACTTTGTAAATGAGATGCTCCCTCTGCCATATTCCTATATAAATCTCACATTTAAATTTCCATTACAACATAAATGTTTAGCTTCTAGAATGAGCATTGCTGAGAGGAGATCATATGGTTAAGTGAGATGATCATGAATATTTTAATCTAACTACTAGTACTGAGAACTCAAAAAATCCTTATTTACTACATATCAAATAGCATTCTTGTACAAGTTTACAGCAAAAAGCCAACTTTCTAGTTTAAAACAAAGCTGAACAAACACACACATACACACATACAGGCACACACAAACCAAAGTTTTTGAACCCATCATTGAAACACATATGAATTATGTTCAAGATACTGCTTCACAGCAATAGAGACTGTGGGGTCTATTTGCCTCTCGATGTTCTGGAGAGTTAAGCATGATAATCCCCCATGCATTGAGAGGATAACAGAACCCTTTGTGTAGATTAAAAGCAGTTTTCTATTGATATCAGGGTGGTAATGCAAGAACAGCAATATCTCATGTGAAGGTCAATCTTTCACAATGCCACTAAGACATAAAATCTTCGTTTGAAATAATAACAGCTACCTTTTCTCTTTGCCTGCATGGTCCATGAATTTCCACACAATTCATTGAACCAGCAGTCAATGAACTATTCATTATTGAACCCAGTGATTTAAAAGTCACAATATGTACATCATTAATGCCCATTTGGAATAAAAAAAAAAGAGGCACATTTCAGAAATCTTGGTAGGATTTGAAATATGCTAAAATCAGCTTCCAGTAAATATAGAACAACTTTGAACAAAAAATCAGAATTGTTTTGTTGCTGACCTTATGATATCTGTAAGCAATCCCCATCCGCATTGAAGGGAAAATTAACTATTTCTTCCTTTAAGTACTGGAAGATAGATGAGATTGTCTGTTCAGCAAGCAAATTCTCCACCAGGTGCAAGCAATTGCAGAATATATAGTTCTACAGATTGCAATAAAACTTCTGTTAGAGCTGTTCTTCATGTCCTTTCCACCTCCCAAAGAAAGCTGGTTTTGAAGAGAGAAAAGACATACAGGAGAGAGCAAGACACGAGAGAGGGAGAGAGGGAAGAAGGAGAAGAGAGGACAGAAAAGGGGAGGAAGGAAGTGGCGGAAGGAAGGAAGGAAGTGGCGGAAGGAAGGAAGGAAGGAAGTGGCGGAAGGAAGTGGCGGAAGGAAGTGGCGGAAGGAAGTGGCCGGAAGTGGCGGAAGTGGCGGAAGAGGGAAGGAAGTGCGGAAGGAAGTGGCGGAAGGAAGTGCGGAAGGAAGTGGCGGAAGGAAGTGGCGGAAGGAAGTGGCGGAAGAAGTGGCGGAAGGAAGTGGCGGAAGAAGGAAGAAGGAAGGAAGAGAGCGAAGGAAGGAAGGAAGGACAGGAAGGAAGCGAAGGAAGGAAGGAAGGAAGATGGAAGGAAGGAAGGAAGGAAGGAAGGAAAGGAAGGAAGGAAGGAAGGAAGGAAGGAAGGAAGGAAGGAAGGAAGGAAGGAAGGAAGGAAGGAAGGAAGGAAGGAAGGAGGAAGGAAGGAAGGAAGGAAGGAAGGAAGGAAGGAAGGAAGGAAGGAAGTGGCGGAAGGAAAGAAAGAAAGAAAGAAGAAAGAAAGAAGATGAAAGAAAGAAAGAAAGAAAGAAGAAAGAAAGAAAGAAAGAAAGAAAGAAAAGAAAGAAAGAAAGAAAGAAAGAAAAGAAAGAAAGAAGAAAGGAAAGAAAGAAAGAAAGAAAGAAAGAAAGAAAGAAAGAAAGAAAGAAAAGAAAAGAAAGAAAGAAAGAAGAAAAGAAGAGAAAGAAAGAAAGAAAGAAAGAAAGAAAGAAAGAAGAAAGAAAGAAAGAAAGAAAGAAAGAAAGAAAGAGAAAGAAAGAAAGAAAGAAAGAAAGAAAGAAAGAAAAAGAAGAAAAGAAAGAAAGAAGAAAGAAAGAAAGAAAGAGAAAGAAAAGGAAAGAAAGAAGAAAAGAAAGAAGAGAAAGAGAGAGAGAAAGAGAGAGAGAAAGAGAGAGAGAAAGAGAGAGAGAAAGAAAGAAAGAAGAAAGAAAGAAAGAAGAAAGAAAAGAAAGAAAGAAAGAAAAGAAAGAAAGAAAGAAAAGAGAAGACGAAAGAAAGAAAGAAAGAGAAGAGAAAGAGAGAGAGAAAAGAGAGAGAAAGAGAGAGAGAAAGAAAGAAGAAAGAAAGAAAGAAAGAAAGAAAGAAAAGAAAGAAAGAAAGAAAGAAAGAAAGAAGAAAGAAAAGAAAGAAAGAAAGAAAGAAGAAAGAAAGAAAGAAAAGAAAGAAAGAAAGAAAGAAAGAAAAGAAAGAAAGAAAGAAAGAAAGAAAAAAGAAAGAAAAAAGAAAGAATAGAAAGAAAGAAGAAAGAAAAGAAAGAAAGAAGAAAGAAAGAAAGAAAGAAAGGAAAGAAAGAAAGAAAGAAAGAAAGAAAGAAAGAAAGAAAGAAAGGTTTTGCTTCTGATACAGCTTTACTATTGTGTACATTATTCATTTGGCTTTGGTTATGTTTTAATATATATTCTTTAAACACTTCAACATGCAGCCTGCCAATATTGAAACTCGCAGCAGACGTGTGCCTCTAAGATGCCGGCTGCGCTCATTAAGCACAACCACAGCAGGTACCGGGCGGCACCGAGCGAGTTTGCCAGGCAGGATCAATAGGTGGCGCTTTTCCCCCTTCCTCATTTCCTCTAGCTCCCAGGCAGCTCCTGCGGAAAAAACTGTTCTCAGAGGTGGTTTTGAAAAATTTATATTACTTTAAAAAAAACTTTCACTGCTGAGGAAAAATGGGAAATTTTTGTCAGTGCATAGTGGATTTTGCAGTTCTACACAAAAGATGACCAAAGCAGCGTGAATCGTGGGATCATGACATTGGTACAGAAATGTATATCGTCCAAAATTATAAGAAATTTGATCCTATGGCTGGCATGGTTATTAATTGATTTTTTGTCTAAAATATAGAAGTAAGAGGTCTCAATTTCAAGGAAAATGACCTTTTATGACTTGTCCACATTACTGCTGACCTGATTAGAATTTTTAAACATTTAAATGAAAAAAATAAATCTATTGTTGAGCTATCTGTCTACATAATTACAGTTCTTGTATAAAAAATGCCAAGTTCTGGGTTTTTAAATTTTCTTGATGTTACTATAGTGAAAAAAGAAACTTTCCAAATATTATATATATATATATATATATATATATATATATATATATATATGTATACACTAAAATATAAATTTAAACATATGAAGAGACTGCCTATGTTGAACTACACATTAATTAACTACACTGTAGCATGAAAAAAACTATTAAAAAAATTCAAACTTCAAGCTGGTTCAGCTGTGAAATCTGTTTTTACATCAGATTTCATCTTCGTCTCCATTGGAAAGGAAAGGGATGTCTTATCGTAAGAGAACAGAGATGTACTTTAAAACAGCCTTACATTCACAAGGAAGGACAGAATACCCACTCATTTACACACAGACACATGTGCATAGAAAGGGTATATTGTATATTCATACACAGAATCCTATTATTCCCAGAGTAGATTTATTTTAAAAGCAAGGAGATAATTGATTAGCAGTGCAAGATATTTTCTAATGCTGGAAGGCAAAGTAAAGTTTCTTATCTAGTTTCTGTTATCAATA